>NC_050571.1:3079974-3089974 GCF_013265735.2 Oncorhynchus mykiss | reverse complement strand
TGAATCTCTCTCGGTAGTGACAGTGTGAGTCTCTCTCTGTATTGACAGGGTGAGTCTCTCTCAGTAGTGACAGGGTGAGTCTCTCTCGGTAGTGACAGTGTGAGTCTATTGGTAGTGACAGGGTGAGTCTCTCGCGTGAAGTGACAGTGTGAGTCTCTCTCGGTAGTGACAGTCTGAGTCTCTTTTGGGAGTGACAGGTTGAATCTGTCTCAGTAGTGACAGTGTGAGTCTCAGTAGTGAAAGAGTGAATCTCTCTCAGTAGTGACAGGGTGAGTCTCTCTCGGTAGTGACAGTGTGAGTCTCTCTCTGTAGTGACAGGGTGAGTCTCTCTCAGTAGTGACAGGGTGAGTCTCTCTCTGTATTGACAGGGTGAGTCTCTCTCAGTAGTGACAGGGTGAGTCTCTCTCGGTAGTGACAGTGTGAGTCTCTATTGGTAGTGACAGGGTGAGTCTCTCTCAGTAGTGACAGTGTGAGTCTCTCTCAGTAGTGACAGGGTGAGTCTCTCTCAGTAGTGACTGTGTGAGTGTCTCTTGGTAGTGACAGGGAGAGCCTCTCTTGGTAGTGACAGTGTGAGTCTCTCTCAGTAGTGACAGGGTGAGTCTCTCTCAGTAGTGACAGGGTGAGTCTCTCTCGTTAGAGACAGGGTGAATCGCTCTCGGTAGTGACAGCATGAGTCTCCCTCGGTAGTGACAGGGTGAGTCTCTCTTGGTATTGACAGTGTGAGTCTCTCTCGTTAGTGACAGGGTGAGTCTCTCTCGGTAGTGACAGGGTGAGTCTCTCTCGGTAGTGACAGGGTGAGTCTCTCTCGGTAGTGACAGTGTGAGTCTCTCACGTGAAATGACAGTGTGAGTCTCTCTCGGTCGTGACAGGGTGAGTCTCTCTCAGTAAGTAGAGAAAGAGTAAGAGTAGAGTAAGTAGAGAAAGATAGTTAGAGAGCAACAGAGAGAGAGGTAGAGAGATAGAATTGAACATACAATATATATATAGAGAGAGCGAGGTTTAGAGAGAGAGAAAGAAATAGAGAGGGGTGGAGACCAACGGAAAGAGAGAGAGAGAGAGAGGGGTGGAGACAGACAGAGAGAGGGGTGGACACAGACGGAAAGAAAGAGAGAGAGAGGGGTGGAGACAGACAGAGAGAGGGGTGGAGACAGACGGAGAGAGAGAGGGGTGGAGACAGACGAAGAGAAAGAGAGAGAGAGGGGTGGAGACGGAGAGCGAGAGAGAGAGAGGGGTGGAGACAGATAGAGAGAGGGATGGAGACAGATGGGGAGAGAGAGAGTGGTGGAGACAGAAGGAGAGAGAGAGAGAGAGAGAGAGAGGTCGAGACAGACGGAGAGAGAGAGAGAGAGAGAGGTCGAGACAGACGGAGAGAGAGAGAGAGAGAGAGAGAGATGGGTGGAGACAGATGGAGAGAGAGAGAGAGAGAGATGGGTGGAGACAGACGGGGAGAGAGAGAGGGGTGGAGACAGACAGAGAGAGAGAGAGAGAGAGAGAGGGGTGGAGACAGATGGGGAGAGAGAGAGAGAGAGATGGGTGGAGACAGATGGGGAGAGAGAGAGAGAGAGAGAGAGAGAGAGAGAGAGGGGTGGAGACAGATGGGGAGAGAGAAAGGGGTGGAGACAGACGGAGAGAGAGAGAGAGAGAGAGAGGGGTGTGGAGATAGACGGGGAGAGAGAGAGAGGTGGAGACAGACAGAGAGAGAGAGAGAGAGAGGGGTGGAGACAGATGGGGAGAGAGAGAGAGAGAGATGGGTGGAGACAGATGGGGAGAGAGACAGAGAGAGAGAGAGAGAGAGAGAGAGAGAGAGAGAGGGGTGGAGACAGACAGAGAGAAAGAGAGAGGGGTGGAGACAGACGGGGAGAGAGAGAGGGGTGGAGACAGACAGAGAGAGAGAGAGAGAGAGGGGTGGAGACAGATGGGGAGAGAGAAAGGGGTGGAGACAGACGGAGAGAGAGAGAGAGAGAGAGAGGGGTGTGGAGATAGACGGGGAGAGAGAGAGAGGTGGAGACAGACGGAGAGAGAGAAAGAGAGAGAGAGGGGTGTGGAGATAGACGGGGAGAGAGAGAGAGGTGGAGACAGAAGGAGAGAGAGAAAGAGAGAGGGGTGGAGACAGATGGAGAGAGAGAGAGAGGGTGGAGACAGACAGGGAGAGAGAGAGGGGTGGAGACAGATGGGGGAGAGAGAGAGAGAGGGGTGGAGACAGTGAGAGATGGGTGGAGTCAGACGGAAAGAGAGAGAGAGAGGGGTGGAGACAGTGAGAGAGGGGTGGAGTCAGATGGAAAGAGAGAGGGGTGGAGACAGTGAGAGAGGGCTGGAGACAGTGAGAGAGGGGTGGAGTCAGACGGAAAGAGAGAGAGAGAGGGGTGGAGACAGTGAGAGAGGGGTGGAGTCAGACGGAAAGAGAGAGAGAGGGGTGGAGACAAACAGAGAGAGATAGAGAGAGGGGTGGAGACAGAGAGAGAGGGGTGGAGACAGACAGAGAGATAGAGAGAGGGGTGTAGACAAATGGAGAGAGAGAGAGAGGGGTGGAGACAGACAGAAAGAGAGAGAGAGAGGTGGAGACAGACAAAAAGAGAGAGAGCGTGGTGGAGACAGACCGAGAGAGAGAGAGGGGTGGAGACAGAGAGAGAGGGGTGGAGACAGACGGAGAGAGACAGAGAGAGAGGGGTGGAGTCAGACGGAAAGAGAGAGAGAGGTGTGGAGACAAACGGAAAGAGAGAGAGAGGGGTGGAGACAGACAGAGAGAGAGAGGGATGGAGACAGATAGAGAGAGGGGTGGAGTCAGACTGAAAGATAGAGAGAGGTGTGGAGACAGAGAGAGAGGGGTGGAGACAGAAGGAAATAGAGAGGGGTGGAGACAGAGAGAGAGGGGTGGAGACAGACGGAAATAGAGAGAGAGTGGTGGAGACAGACGGAAATAGAGATTGAGGTGTAGAGACAGAGAGAGAGGGGTGGAGTCAGACGGAAAGAGAGAGAGAGGTGTGGAGACAGACACAGTCAGAGAGCAGGAGAGAGGATTCATAGAGAGAGGGGGGAGAAAGAGAGAGTGGAATAGACAGAGCAAGAGGGCTGATTTTCCTGAGGTTATCCTCAGCAGCTGTCATCTCTTCATCACAGGAACAAAATCACCTTGGCCTGGCTGGCCGTTATGCAGTGGACAGGTGACAGGAAGGTGCTGCGGGAGGCTGCGGGAGATACTGGGAGGGTAGAGAGAGGTACTGGGAGGGTAGAGAGAGGGTAGAGAGAGGTACTGGGAGGGTAGAGAGAGGTACTGGGAGGGTAGAGAGAGGGTAGAGAGAGGTACTGGGAGAGTAGAGAGAGGTACTGGGAGGGTAGAGAGAGTTACTGGGAGGGTAGAGAAAGATATTGGGAGGATAGAGAGAGGGTAGAGGGAGGTACTGGGAGGGTAGAGGGGGGTACTGGGAGGGTAGAGAGAGGTACTGGGAGGGTAGAGGGAGGTACTGGGGGGGTAGAGGGAGGTACTGGGAGGGTAGAGAGAGGGCAGAGGGAGGTACTGGGAGGGTAGAGAGAGGTACTGGGAGGGTAGAGAGAGGTACTGGGAGGGTAGAGGGAGGTACTGGGAGGGTAGAGAGAGGGCAGAGGGAGGTACTGGGAGGGTAGAGAGAGGGTAGAGGGAGGTACTGGGAGGGTAGAGAGAGGTACTGGGAGGGTAGAGAGAGGGTAGAGGGAGGTACTGGGAGGGTAGAGAGAGGGTAGAGGGAGGTACTGGGAGGGTAGAGAGAGGTACTGGGAGGGTAGAGAGAGGGTAGAGGGAGGTACTGTGAGGTTAGAGACAGGTAGTGGGAGGGTAGAGGGAGGGTAGAGAGAGGTACTGGGAGGTTAGAGGGAGGGTAGAGGGAGGTAATGGGAGGGTAGAGAGAGGTAATGGGAGGGTAGAGAGAGGTCCTGGGAGAGTGGAGGGAGGTACTGGGAGGGTAGAGGAAGGTACTGGGAGGGTAGAGGGAGGTACTTGGAGGGTAGAGGGAGGTACTGGGAGGGTAGAGAGAGGTACTGGGAGGGTAGAGGGACGGTAGATGGAGGTACTGGGAGGGTAGAGGGAGGTACTGGAAGGGTAGAGAGAGGTACTGGGAGGGTTTAGGGAGGTACTGGGAGGGTAGAGAGAGGTACTGGGAGGGTAGAGGGAGGGTAGAAGGAGGTACTGGGAGGGTAGAGGGGGGTACTGGGAGGGTAGAGAGAGGGTAGAGAGAGGTACTGGGAGGGTAGAGAGAGGGTAGAGGGAGGTACTGGGAGGGTAGAGAGAGGGTAGAGGGAGGTACTGGGAGGGTAGAGAGAGGGTAGAGGGAGGTACTGGGAGGGTAGAGGGAGGTACTGGGAGGGCAGAGAGAGGGTAGAGGGAGGTACTGGGAGGGTAGAGGGGGGTACTGGGAGGGTAGAGAGAGGCACTGGGAGGGTAGAGGGAGGTACTGGGGGGGGTAGAGGGAGGTACTGGGAGGGTAGAGTGTGGGCAGAGGGAGGTACTGGGAGGGTAGAGAGAGGTACTGGGAGGGTAGAGAGAGGTACTGGGAGGGTAGAGAGAGGGTAGAGGGAGGTACTGGGAGGGTAGAGACAGGTAGTGGGAGGGTAGAGGGAGGGTAGAGAGAGGTACTGGGAGGGTAGAGGGAGGGTAGAGGGAGGTAATGGGAGGATAGAGAGAGGTAATGGGAGGGTAGAGAGAGGTCCTGGGAGAGTAGAGGGAGGTACTGGAAGAGTAGAGGGAGGTACTGGGAGGGTAGAGGGAGGGTGGAGAGAGGTACTGGGAGGGTAGAGAGAGGTACTGGGAGGATAGATAGAGGTACTGGGAGGGTAGAGGGAGGTACTGGGAGGGTAGAGGGAGGTACTGGGAGGGTAGAGGAAGGTACTGGGAGGGTAGAGGAAGGTACTGGGAGGGTAGAGGGAGGTACTTGGAGGGTAGAGGGAGGTACTGGGAGGGTAGAGGGAGGTACTGGCAGGGAAGAGGGAGGTACTGGCAGGGAAGAGGGAGGTACTGGCAGGGTAGATAGAGGTACTGGGAGGGTAGAGGGGGGTACTGGGAGGGTAGAGGGAGGTACTGGGAGGGTAGAGAGAGGTACTGGGAGGGTAGAGGGAGGTACTGGGGGGGTAGAGGGAGGTACTGGGAGGGTAGAGAGAGGGCAGAGGGAGGTACTGGGACGGTAGAGAGAGGTACTGGGAGGGTAGAGAGAGGTACTGGGAGGGTAGAGGGAGGTACTGGGAGGGTAGAGAGAGGGCAGAGGGAGGTACTGGGAGGGTAGAGAGAGGTAATGGGAGGGTAGAGAGAGGGTAGAGGGAGGTACTGGGAGGGTAGAGAGAGGGTAGAGGGAGGTACTGGGAGGGTAGAGAGAGGTACTGGGAGGGTAGAGAGAGGGTAGAGGGAGGTACTGGGAGGGTAGAGAGAGGGTAGAGGGAGGTACTGGGAGGGTAGAGAGAGGTACTGGGAGGTTAGAGACAGGTAGTGGGAGGGTAGAGGGAGGGTAGAGAGAGGTACTGGGAGGTTAGAGGGAGGGTAGAGGGAGGTACTGTGAGGTTAGAGACAGGTAGTGGGAGGGTAGAGGGAGGGTAGAGAGAGGTACTGGGAGGTTAGAGGGAGGGTAGAGGGAGGTAATGGGAGGGTAGAGAGAGGTAATGGGAGGGTAGAGAGAGGTCCTGGGAGAGTGGAGGGAGGTACTGGGAGGGTAGAGGAAGCTACTGGCAGGGTAGATAGAGGTACTGGGAGGGTAGAGGGGGGTACTGGGAGGGTAGAGAGAGGTACTGGGAGGGTAGAGGGAGGGTAGAGGGAGGTACTGGGAGGTTAGAGACAGGTAGTGGGAGGGTAGAGGGAGGGTAGAGAGAGGTACTGGGAGGTTAGAGGGAGGGTAGAGGGAGGTAATGGGAGGGTAGAGAGAGGTAATGGGAGGGTAGAGAGAGGTCCTGGGAGAGTGGAGGGAGGTACTGGGAGGGTAGAGGAAGGTACTGGGAGGGTAGAGGGAGGTACTTGGAGGGTAGAGGGAGGTACTGGGAGGGTAGAGAGAGGTACTGGGAGGGTAGAGGGACGGTAGATGGAGGTACTGGGAGGGTAGAGGGAGGTACTGGGAGGGTAGAGAGAGGTACTGGGAGGGTTTAGGGAGGTACTGGGAGGGTAGAGAGAGGTACTGGGAGGGTAGAGGGAGGGTAGAAGGAGGTACTGGGAGGGTAGAGGGGGGTACTGGGAGGGTAGAGAGAGGGTAGAGAGAGGTACTGGGAGGGTAGAGGGAGGTACTGGGAGGGCAGAGAGAGGGTAGAGGGAGGTACTGGGAGGGTAGAGGGGGGTACTGGGAGGGTAGAGAGAGGTACTGGGAGGGTAGAGGGAGGTACTGGGGGGGGTAGAGGGAGGTACTGGGAGGGTAGAGTGAGGGCAGAGGGAGGTACTGGGAGGGTAGAGAGAGGTACTGGGAGGGTAGAGAGAGGTACTGGGAGGGTAGAGAGAGGGTAGAGGGAGGTACTGGGAGGGTAGAGACAGGTAGTGGGAGGGTAGAGGGAGGGTAGAGAGAGGTACTGGGAGGGTAGAGGGAGGGTAGAGGGAGGTAATGGGAGGATAGAGAGAGGTAATGGGAGGGTAGAGAGAGGTCCTGGGAGAGTAGAGGGAGGTACTGGAAGAGTAGAGGGAGGTACTGGGAGGGTAGAGGGAGGGTGGAGAGAGGTACTGGGAGGGTAGAGAGAGGTACTGGGAGGGTAGATAGAGGTACTGGGAGGGTAGAGGGAGGTACTGGGAGGGTAGAGGGAGGTACTGGGAGGGTAGAGGAAGGTACTGGGAGGGTAGAGGAAGGTACTGGGAGGGTAGAGGGAGGTACTTGGAGGGTAGAGGGAGGTACAGGGAGGGTAGAGGGAGGTACTGGCAGGGAAGAGGGAGGTACTGGCAGGGAAGAGGGAGGTACTGGCAGGGTAGATAGAGGTACTGGGAGGGTAGAGGGGGGTACTGGGAGGGTAGAGGGAGGTACTGGGAGGGTAGAGAGAGGTACTGGGAGGGTAGAGGGAGGTACTGGGGGGGTAGAGGGAGGTACTGGGAGGGTAGAGAGAGGGCAGAGGGAGGTACTGGGACGGTAGAGAGAGGTACTGGGAGGGTAGAGAGAGGTACTGGGAGGGTAGAGGGAGGTACTGGGAGGGTAGAGAGAGGGCAGAGGGAGGTACTGGGAGGGTAGAGAGAGGTAATGGGAGGGGAGAGAGAGGGTAGAGGGAGGTACTGGGAGGGTAGAGAGAGGGTAGAGGGAGGTACTGGGAGGGTAGAGAGAGGTACTGGGAGGGTAGAGAGAGGGTAGAGGGAGGTACTGGGAGGGTAGAGAGAGGGTAGAGGGAGGTACTGGGAGGGTAGAGAGAGGTACTGGGAGGTTAGAGACAGGTAGTGGGAGGGTAGAGGGAGGGTAGAGAGAGGTACTGGGAGGTTAGAGGGAGGGTAGAGGGAGGTACTGTGAGGTTAGAGACAGGTAGTGGGAGGGTAGAGGGAGGGTAGAGAGAGGTACTGGGAGGTTAGAGGGAGGGTAGAGGGAGGTAATGGGAGGGTAGAGAGAGGTAATGGGAGGGTAGAGAGAGGTCCTGGGAGAGTGGAGGGAGGTACTGGGAGGGTAGAGGAAGCTACTGGCAGGGTAGATAGAGGTACTGGGAGGGTAGAGGGGGGTACTGGGAGGGTAGAGAGAGGTACTGGGAGGGTAGAGGGAGGTACTGGGAGGGTAGAGAGTGGGCAGAGGGAGGTACTGGGAGGGTAGAGGAAGTTTAGAGAGAGGGTAGAGAGAGGTACTGGGAGGGTAGAGAGACGGTAGGGGGAGGTACTGGGAGGGTAGAGGGGGGTACTGGGAGGGTAGAGAGAGGGTAGAGGGAGGTACTGGGAGGGTAGAGGGGGGTACTGGGAGGGTAGAGAGAGGTACTGGGAGGGTAGAGGGAGGTACTGGGGAGGTAGAGGGAGGTACTGGGAGGGTAGAGAGAGGGCAGAGGGAGGTACTGGGAGGGTAGAGAGAGGTACTGGGAGGGTAGAGAGAGGTACTGGGAGGGTAGAGAGAGGTACTGGGAGGGTAGAGAGAGGGTAGAGGGAGGTACTGGGAGGTTAGAGACAGGTAGTGGGAGGGTAGAGGGAGGGTAGAGAGAGGTACTGGGAGGTTAGAGGGAGGGTAGAGGGAGGTAATGGGAGGGTAGAGAGAGGTAATGGGAGGGTAGAGAGAGGTCCTGGGAGAGTAGAGGGAGGTACTGGGAGGGTAGAGGAAGGTACTGGGAGGGTAGAGGGAGGTACTTGGAGGGTAGAGGGAGGTACTGGGAGGGTAGAGAGAGGTACTGGGAGGGTAGAGGGAGGGTAGAGGGAGGTACTGGGAGGGTAGAGGGAGGTACTGGGAGGGTAGAGAGAGGTACTGGGAGGGTTTAGGGAGGTACTGGGAGGGTAGAGAGAGGTACTGGGAGGGTAGAGGGAGGGTAGAAGGAGGTAATGGGAGGATAGAGAGAGGTAATGGGAGGGTAGAGAGAGGTACTGGGAGGGTTTAGGGAGGTACTGGGAGGGTAGAGGAAGGTACTGGGAGGGTAGAGGGAGGTACTTGGAGGTTAGAGGGAGGTACTGGGAGGGTAGAGGGAGGTACTGGCAGGGAAGAGGGAGGTACTGGCAGGGAAGAGGGAGGTACTGGCAGGGTAGATAGAGGTACTGGGAGGGTAGAGGGGGGTACTGGGAGGGTAGAGGGAGGTACTGGGAGGGTAGAGGAAGGTACTGGGAGGGTAGAGAGGGGTACTGGAGTGTAGAGAGAGGTACTGGGAGGGTAGAGGAAGGTACTGGGAGGGTAGAGAGGGGTACTGGGAGGGTAGAGGGAGGGTAGAGGGAGGTACTGGGAGGGTAGAGGGAGGTACTGGGAGGGACTTGAGGGAGGGACTGGAGAGAGGGACTGGAGGGAGGGACTGGTGAGAGGGACTGGGGGGAGGGACTGGAGAGAGGTTGACTAGACCGTGGGACTGGAGGGAGGGACTGGCGAGAGGGGTGATCAGGGACTGGGGGGACGGGGGATCAGGGACTGGAGAGAGGGTGATCAGGGGGAGTAACCTCCCTTTCTTCTTTCTCCCTCAGTCTGGGCCTCTTCTCACCCTGTTGCTCAGAATGTCAGAATGTTCAGAATGTCAAGGCATCAAATATTAATATGATCCTTGTGTCTCGTGTTGTTTTTCTCAGAGATTGTGTAGCAACTTGATCTCATCTATACACTCATCAATACAGAGGAGAGGAGGAGAAGAGAGGAGAGGACGTGAAGAGGAGAGGAGAGGAGAGGAGAGGAGAGGAGAGGAGAGGAGAGGAGAGAAGGCACTGAGGAGAGAAGTAGAGGAGGAGCAGAGGAGAGGAGGAGAGGAGAGAAGGAAGAGAGGAGAGGAGGAGCAGAGGAGAGGAGGCACTGAGGAGAGGAGAGGAGGCACTTAGGAGAGAAGGAGAGGAGGAGAGGAGGAGCGGAGGAGAGGAGGATAGGAGAGGAGGAACTGAGGAGAGAAGGAGAGGAAGAGGAGAGGAGGAGAGGAGGAGAGGGGAGTAGAGGATGCACTGAGGAGAGAAGGAGAGGAGGAGAGGAGGAACTGAGGAGATAAGGAACTGAGGAGAGGAGGAGAGGAGAAGAGGAAAAGAGGAACTGAGTAGAGAAGGAGAGAAGAGGAGGAGAGGAGGAGAGGAGGAGTGGAAGAGAGGAGGAGAGGATGAGTGGAGGAGAGTAGACGAGGAGAGGAGAGGAGAGGAGGAGCGGAGCGGAGGAGAGAAGGAACTGAGGAGAGGAGGGGAGGAGTAACTGAGAATAGGAGGAGGAGAGGAGGGGAGGAGAGGAGGAACTGAGGAGAAGAGAGGAGGAGAGGAGGAACTGAGGAGAGGAGGAACTGAGGAGAGAAGGAGAGGAGGAGAGGAGGAAGGAGAGGAGGAGAGGAGGACCTGAGGAGAGAAGGAGAGAAGGAGAGGAGGAGCGGAGGAGAGGAGAGGAGGAGAAGAGGAGAGGAGCTGAGGAGAGGAGGAGAGGAGGAACGGAGGAGAGAAGGAACTGAGGAGGAGAGG
>NC_050571.1:3019974-3077474 GCF_013265735.2 Oncorhynchus mykiss | reverse complement strand
AGGCAATGCAGTATAACACCCCGCGACCCTTATGCTCTGAGGGAGCCAGGAGACACCTCAATATAACCGGGCCTGCTGCTCTGTAGAGAGCCAGGAGACACCTCAGTATAACCGGGCCTGCTGCTCTGTAGAGAGCCAGGAGACACCTCAGTATAACCGGGCCTGCTGCTCTGTAGAGAGCCAGGAGACACCTCAATATAACTGGGCCTGCTGCTCTGTAGAGAGCCAGGAGACACCTCAATATAACTGGGCCTGCTGCTCTGTAGAGAGCCAGGAGACACCTCAGTATAACCGGGCCTGCTGCTCTGTAGAGAGCCAGGAGACACCTCAGTATAACCGGGCCTGCTGCTCTGTAGAGAGCCAGGAGACACCTCAATATAACTGGGCCTGCTGCTCTGTAGAGAGCCAGGAGACACCTCAGTATAACCGGGCCTGCTGCTCTGAGGGAGACAGGAGACACCTCAGTATAACCCCCCGCAGGCCTGCTGCTCTGAGGGAGCCAAGAGGCAATGCAGTATAACACCCCGCGGGCCTAATGCTCTGAGGGAGCCAGGAGAAACCTCGGTATAACCGGGCCTGCTGCTCTGAGGGAGCCAGGAGACACCTCAGTATAACCCCCCGCGGGCCTGCTGCTCTGAGGGAGCCAGGAGACACCTCGGTATAACCGGGCCTGCTGCTCTGAGGGATCCAGGAGACACCTCGGTATAACCGGGCCTGCTGCTCTGTAGGGAGCCAGGAGACACCTCAGTATAACCGGGCCTGCTGCTCTATAGGGAGCCAGGAGACACCTCAGTATAACTGGGCCTGCTGCTCTGTAGGGAGCCAGGAGACACCTCAGCATAACCGGGCCTGCTGCTCTGTAGGGAGCCAGGAGACACCTCAGTATAACAGGGCCTGCTGCTCAGAGGGAGCCAGGAGACACCTCAGTATAACCGGGCCTGCTGCTCTGTAGGGAGCCAGGAGACACCTCAATATAACCGGGCCTGCTGCTCTGTAGGGAGCCAGGAGACACCTCAGTATAACCGGGCCTGCTGCTCTGAGGGAGCCAGGAGATGTTACGTTGTCTCACACTGACCAAAGAACTAGCTCAACACACACCACACTCACACACACACGTACACACCATCACATTCACGTCAGTAATGATTTCCTGATTTTGTTGTAAATATCAAGTTGACAGGAAGTGCCTTTTGATTCCTTTATTTCCATCGTTTGATTTTCTTGAATTTATTTTTAAAAAATTGCTTATCAGCGTGATTACATTTTTTTTTTAAATCTTGGTGTGTGTTGGTGTTGTTTTTACACGAGGGTTGTTTTGCTTTAAATGAGCTCCCTGTAGAGTTGATTTACTAAATTGCAAAAAGGACTAAAGGTAATTCACATCTCAGTAATTAGGCTGGTGAGAAATACATTTACACAACTGAAATATGCCTTATTATTTTAAAATAAAATAAAAACCTCATGGTTTGATATTACTGTACGCAGATTTAAAAAGCCCTCCTCTGGGTTTTTATTCATTAATTATTTCAAATGAAAATACGTTTTTATTTATTTTGTCTGTGAATACAACACTAGACCACCATCCAATGCTATTTCGGTTTGCAGTTCTTTAAATCCCTTAATGCCGAGCAAATGAAGCTCAGAGAAGACAAGAGGAAGAGACTGTGAAAAAAGGTGCATCCATTATTTCACCCCCCCCCCCCCCCCCACTTCCTCTGAACAGCAGTATCACTTACAGACATTTATTAAAACACAACACAGAACACTTCATTAACACACAGAACAAACAACACAGAACACTTCATTAACACACAGAACAAACAACACAGAACACTTCATTAACACACAGAACAAACAACACAGAACACTGTATTAACACACAGAACAAACAACACAGAACACTGTATTAACACACAGAACAAACAACACAGAACACTTCATTAACACACAGAACAAACAACACAGAACACTGTATTAACACACAGAACAAACAACACAGAACACTGTATTAACACACAGAACAAACAACACAGAACACTGTATTAACACACAGAACAAACAACACAGAACACTGTATTAACACACAGAACAAACAACACAGAACACTGTATTAACACACAGAACAAACACAGAACACTGTATTAACACACAGAACAAACAACACAGAACACTTCATTAACACACAGAACAAACAACACAGAACACTTCACTAACACACAGAACAAACAACACAGAACACTTCATTAACACAGAGAACAAACAACACAGAACACTTCATTAACACAGAGAACAAACAACACAGAACACTTCATTAACACAGAGAACAAACAACACAGAACACTTCATTAACACACAGAACAAACAACACAGAACACTGTATTAACACACAGAACAAACAACACAGAACACTTCATTAACACTGAACACTTCATTAACACACAGAACAAACAACACAGAACACTTCATTAACACACAGAACAAACACAGAACACTGTATTAGCACACAACACATAACCCATTATTAAAACAGAACACTGAATACTTAATTAACACACACAACACATAACCCATTATTAAAACAGAACACTGAATACTTAATTAACACACACAACACATAACCCATTATTAAAACAGAACACTGAATACTTAATTAACACACACAACACAAAACGCGAAACACTATATTCACACAAATAACTAAGGTTGCACATTTTGGGGAATATTCAGGGTTGGAAACTTTCCTTAGGAATTAACGGGAATATATGGGAATTAATGGACATGTATACAAATTGAATACCATTTAATTGTAGGTGTTTTTTTTTGCATTGGCTATATTTACCATGTCGTATGGAGACAGAAACATAAATATTTGACCTTCTCATAAGTAGACATCATTACAAATGATTAAATCCTTCCAATAGATGTGAGCGTACATATTCCTTTTATTTAGAAATGACGCCGACAAAAACAATAAACAATACAAAACAACCGTGAAGCTTAACAGGGCAATGTGCCACAAACAAAGACAACTTCCCACACCGAAAGGAGGGAAAAGGGCTGCCTAAGTATGGTTCCCAATCAGAGACGACGATAGACCCGGCCAAAACATAGAAATACAAAATCATAGAATGCCCAGCCCACCTCACACCCTGAACTAACCAAATAGAGAAATAAAATGGCTCTCTAAGATCAGGGCCTGACAATAGAAATAATTTTTTTTTACTTAGTTACAAATTGAACTTTAGTTGACTCTTCACATGGGATGATTTCACTGAACAACAGAAGGGAATATTGAATGATCGCCAATGATCCATCGCATCTCCCAAAAACATTTTCAACATCTGTAAAATGATAGTCTAGAAACTAAAGCTTTGGTTGTCTTCCTCTCAGGCTTCCATGTCTTCTCCCTGGACCTCCTCAATGTCCACCTCTTGAACATCAGACTCTGAGGCCTCATCTTCACTGTCACTTTGCAACCTTGTTGAGGTTGGCTCGTTGTCAGGCTCAAAAAGCCTCAAACTTTCCCGGGTGGCCACCAACTTTTCAACGCTTGTATTGGTCAATCTGTTGTGTGCTTTGGTGTGTGTGTTAATGCCTGTAGTGAAGTGGGAGTATGTAGTGATGCCTCAAGCAGTGAGAGGCTGCTCCATAGACCTCTGCGCAACTCGGGAGCTCCAACCCGTAGCTCCAGGTCTTAGCTCCAGCCCTTAGCTCCAGGTCTTAGCTCCAGCCCTTAGGTCCAACCATTAGCTCCAGCCATTAGCTCCAGCCCTTAGCTCCAACCTTTAGCTTCAGGTCTTAGCTCCAACCCGTAGCTCCAGGTCTTAGCTCCAACCCTTAGCTCCAGGTCTTAGCTCCAGGTCTTAGCTCCAACCCTTAGCTCCAGGTCTTAGCTCCAGCCCTTAGGTCCAGCCCTTAGCTCCAGCCCTTATCTCCAGCCCTTAGCCCCAGCCCTTAGCTCCAGCCCTTAGCCCCAGCCCTTAGCTCCAGCCCTTAGCTCCAGCCCTTAGCTCCAGCCCTTAGGTCCAGGTATTAGCTCCAGGTCTTAGCTCCAGCCCTTAGCTTCAGCCCTTAGCTCCAGGTCTTACTTCCAGGTCTTACTTCCAGGTCTTAGCTCCAGGTCTTAGCTCCAGGTCTTAGCTCCAGGTCTTAGCTCCAGGTCTTAGCTCCAGCCCTTAGCTCCAACCCTTAGGTCCAGGTATTAGCTCCAGGTCTTACTTCCAGGTCTTAGCTCCAGGTCTTAGCTCCAGGTCTTAGCTCCAGGTCTTAGCTCCAACCCTTAGCTCCAACCCTTAGCTCCAACCCTTAGCTCCAGATCTTAGCTCCAGCCCTTTAGTCCTTTCACAGCATCTGTTCTAATAATACTGTCATTACTAGGAGGACAAGCAGTGAAGAGCATTTCAACAACAATGCCAAGCACTGTTTCACTGGGATCAAACTATTGTTGTCACACAAACACATGGAGGCATGCACACACACACACAAATACACACCAGAAATAGTGACAGTGCGCTGGCCTCTCCCAAACAAACAACGACAGCAGAGAAACCTATAATTCAGTCAATCCTGTCATTAAGAGTTTCACTCAGGTTTACGCTATAATAAACTGGCAGAAAGATAAACGTCCTAGGATAAAATTATGAATAATTTCAACTCCGAGGTGACACTAATATCCCGAGTTCCAAATTAAACCCTATAGAGGGAGAATAGGCTGTGATTTGGGACACTACTCGTGAACACAACTCTAAGCACACAGATCACAACACAGTGATGTTTCCTCCATTTCTCTCTGTCACCTGTCACCACCGTCTTACAGGCGGTTTTCAGTTTTGATGGACCCAATTATATCAAAAGGAATTACATTCTGTAGAACTATCTGTTAAATGTACGTTATGTTTACATGTCATTTGAAGAAGTGAGAGTAAATGCTGTAATTATATCAGTCAACTAGAGGTAGAATGTGTTTGTTTTTTTTTATCTCCTGCGATGCAAACTTCTGACAATTATATGCAGACATTAGTCTAAAGATTAAAACGTGATTTCTAAAATGGACGCTTTTTCATGTTTGAAATGTATATAATTTGAATTAATTGAGATTGAACACATGACGTCAATCGACTATAATTGTAATATTTTTTTGTCCTGAAATCTGTCAAAGCGAAGTGTATGTAAATGATGTGCAATCTGTCTGGCGACGGGTCTTGACTCTAAAATCAGACTCTATTCCAAATAGCACCCTATATAGTTTACTACTTTTGACATGATTCCTATGGGATAAAATCCTCAGAGTGGGATACATCCTCAGAGTGGGATACATCCTCAGAGTGGGATAGCTTCAGGATTAGATGATCCTCCAGAACCTTCTGCTTCAGGATTAGATGATCCTCCAGAACTTTCTGCTTCGAGATTAGATGATCCTCCAGAACCTTCTGCTACAGGATTAGATGAGCCTCCAGAACCTTCTGCTTCAGGACTAGATGATCCTCCAGAACCTTCTGCTTCAGGATTAGATGATCCTCCAGAACCTTCTGCTTCAGGATTAGATGATCCTCCAGAACCTTCTGCTTCAGGACTAGATGATCCTCCAGAACCATCAGCTTTAGGACTAGATGATCCTCCAAAACCTTCTGCTTCGGGATTAGATGATCCTCCAGAACCTTCTGCTTCAGGATTAGATGATCCTCCAGAACCTCCTGCTTCAGGACTAGATGATCCTCCAGAACCATCTGCTTTAGGACTAGATGATCCTCCAGAACCTTCTGCTTCGGGATTAGATGATTCACCAGATCCTTCTGCTTCAGGATTAGATGATCCTCCAGATCCTTCTGTGTGACTGATATATCTTCTGTCACACACATCCATACATTGAGTCAGGGTGTTTCTCAGATGGCATCCTGTACCTTATAGTGCACTACTTTTCCCTACATAGTGCACTAATATTACCTATCAAGTTCAATACTATCCCCTATATAGTGCACTACATTTCCCTATATAGTGGAATACATTTCCCTACATAGTGGACTACATTTCCCTATATAGTGGACTACATTTCCCTATATAGTGGACTACATTTCCCTATACAGTGCACTACTCTTCCCCTAAAGGTCTCTGGTCAACAGTAGGGCACTATAGAGGGAACAGGATGCCATTTGGATTCATCTATAGACGTAGGTCATAGGTCATCCCTGAATACAGCTACTCTGTTAACTGGCAGACCTGACCAGGGCCACTGCAGTCTACACTGACATACCATCTACACTGACATACCATCTACATTGACATACCATCTACACTGACATACCGTCTACACTGACACACCGTTTACACTGACATACCATCTACACTGACATACCATCTACACTGACATACCATCTACACTGACATACCGTCTACACTGACATACCGTCTACACTGACATACCGTCTATACTGACATACCGTCTACACTGACATACCATCTACACTGACATACCGTCTATACTGACATACCATCTACACTGACATACCATCTACACTGACACACTGACATACTGACATACCGTCTACATCTACATACCATCCACACAGACATACCGTCTACACTGACATACAGTCTACACTGACACACTGACATACCGTCTACACTGACATACTGACATACCGTCTACATCTACATACCATCTACACTGACACACAGACATACCGTCTACACTGACATACCATCTACACTGACATACAATCTACACTGACATACCGTCTACACTGACATACCATCTACACTGACATACAATCTACACTGACATACCATCTACACTGACACACTGACATACCATCTACACTGACATACCATCTACACTGACACACTGACATACCATCTACAATGACACACTGACATACCATCTACACTGACATACCGTCTACACTGACATACCATCTACACTGACACACCGTCTACACTGACACACTGACATACCATCTACACTGACAGACTGACATACCATCTACAATGACACACTGACATACCATCTACACTGACATACCGTCTACACTTCCATACCATCTACACTGACATACCGTCTACACTGACATATCATCTACACTGACACACCGTCTACACTGACACACTGACATACCATCTACACTGACATACCGTCTGCACTGACATACCGTCTACACTGACACACTGACATACCATCTACACTGACATACCGTCTACACTGACACACTGAAATACCATCTACACTGACAGACTGACATACCATCTACAATGACACACTGACATACCATCTACACTGACATACCGTCTACACTGACATACCATCTACACTGACATACCGTCTATACTGACATACCAACTACACTGACATACCATCTACACTGACACACTGACATACTGACATACCGTCTACATCTACATACCATCCACACAGACATACCGTCTACACTGACATACCGTCTACACTGACATACTGACATACCGTCTACATCTACATACCATCTACACTGACACACAGACATACCGTCTACACTGACATACCATCTACACTGACATACCGTCTACACTGACATACCATCTACACTGACATACAATCTACACTGACATACCATCTACACTGACACACTGACATACCATCTACACTGACATACCATCTACACTGACACACTGACATACCATCTACAATGACACACTGACATACCATCTACACTGACATACCGTCTACACTGACATACCATCTACACTGACATACCGTCTACACTGACATACCATCTACACTGACACACCGTCTACACTGACACACTGACATACCATCTACACTGACATACCGTCTACACTGACACACTGACATACCATCTACACTGACAGACTGACATACCATCTACAATGACACACTGACAAACCATCTACACTGACATACCGTCTACACTGACACACTGACATACCATCTACACTGACACACTGTCTACACTGACATACCGTCTACACTGACACACTGACATACCATCTACACTGACACACTGTCTACACTGACATACCATCTACACTGACATACCATCTACACTGACATACCATCTACACTGACACACTGACATACCATCTACACTGACACACCGTCTACACTGACACACCGTCTACAGTGACATACCGTCTACACTGACATACCATCTACACTGACATACCATCTACACTGACACACCGTCTACACTGACATACCATCTACACTGACACACTGACATACCATCTACACTGACACACTGACATACCATCTACAGTGACATACCGTCTACACTGACATACCATCTACACTGACATACCATCTACACTGATATACCATCTACACTGACACACTGACATACCATCTACACTGATATACCATCTACACTGACACACTGACATACCATCTACACTGACACACTGACATACCATCTACACTGATATACCGTCTACACTGACACACTGACATACCATCTACACTGACACACTGACATACCATCTACAGTGACATACCGTCTACACTGACATACCATCTACACTGACATACCATCTACACTGACATACCGTCCACACTGACACACTGACATACCATCTACACTGACACACTGACATACCATCTACAGTGACATACCGTCTACACTGACACACCGTCTACACTGACATACCATCTACACTGACATACCATCTACACTGACATACCGTCTAAAATGACATACCATCTACACTGACATACCATCTACACTGACACACCGTCTACACTGACATACCATCTACACTGACATATCATCTACACTGACACACTGTCTACACTGACATACCATCTACACTGACACACCATCTACACTGACACACTGACATACCATCTACACTGACACACTGACATACCGTCTACACTGACACACCGTCTACACTGACATAGAGTCTACACTGACATACCATCTACACTGACATACCATCTACACTGACACACTGACACACTGACACACCGTCTACACTGACATACCATCTACACTGACATACCATCTACACTGACATACCATCTACACTGACACACTGACACACTGACATACCGTCTACACTGACACACTGACATACCGTCTACACTGACACACCGTCTACACTGACATAGAGTCTACACTGACATACCATCTACACTGACATACCATCTACACTGACACACTGACACACTGACACACCGTCTACACTAACATACCATCTACACTGACATATTGTCTACACTGACATACCGTCTATACTGACACACCGTCTACACTGACATAGAGTCTACACTGACATACCATCTACACTGACATACCATCTACACTGACATACCATCTACACTGACACACTGTCTACACTGACATACCATCTACACTGACATACCATCTACACTGACATACCATCTACACTGACACACTGACATACCATCTACACTGACACACCGTCTACACTAACATACCATCTACACTGACATACCATCTATACTGACACACTGTCTACACTGACATACCGTCTACACTGACATACCATCTACACTGACACACTGTCTACACTGACATACCATCTACACTGACATACCATCTACACTGACACACCATCTACACTGACATACCATCTACACTGACATACCATCTACACTGACATACCATCTATACTGACACTCCGTCTACACTGACATACCATCTACACTGACACACTGACATACCATCTACACTGACACACTGACATACCATCTACACTGACAAACTGACATACCATCTACACTGACACACTGACATACCATCTACACTGACACACCGTCTACACTGACATACCATCTACACTGACATACCATCTACACTGACATACCATCTACACTGACATACCATCTACAGTGACATACCATCTACAGTGACATACCATCTACACTGACACACCGTCTACACTGACACACTGACATACCATCTACACTGACATACCGTCTACACTGACACACTGACATACCATCTACACTGACACACTGACATACCATCTACAATGACACACTGACATACCATCTACACTGACATACCGTCTACACTGACATACCATCTACACTGACATACCGTCTACACTGACATACCATCTACACTGACACACCGTCTACACTGACACACTGACATACCATCTACACTGACAGACTGACATACCATCTACAATGACACACTGACATACCATCTACACTGACATACCGTCTACACTGACACACTGACATACCATCTACACTGACACACTGTCTACACTGACATACCGTCTACACTGACACACTGACATACCATCTACACTGACATACCATCTACACTGACACACTGTCTACACTGACACACCGTCTACACTGATATACCGTCTACACTGACACACTGACATACCATCTACACTGACACACTGTCTACACTGACATACCGTCTACACTGACACACTGACATACCATCTACAGTGACATACCGTCTACACTGACATACCATCTACACTGACATACCATCTACACTGATATACCATCTACACTGACACACTGACATACCATCTACACTGACAGACTGACATACCATCTACAGTGACATACCGTCTACACTGACATACCGTCTACACTGACATACCATCTACACTGACACACCGTCTACACTGACATACCATCTACACTGACACACTGACATACCATCTACACTGACACACTGACATACCATCTACAGTGACATACCGTCTACACTGACATACCATCTACACTGACATACCGTCTACACTGACATACCATCTACACTGACACACCGTCTACACTGACACACTGACATACCATCTACACTGACAGACTGACATACCATCTACAATGACAAACTGACATACCATCTACACTGACATACCGTCTACACTGACACACTGACATACCATCTACACTGACACACTGTCTACACTGACACACTGTCTACACTGACACACCGTCTACACTGATATACCGTCTACACTGACACACTGACATACCATCTACACTGACACACTGACATACCATCTACACTGACAGACTGACATACCATCTACAATGACACACTGACATACCATCTACACTGACATACCGTCTACACTGACACACTGACATACCATCTACACTGACATACCATCTACACTGACACACTGTCTACACTGACACACCGTCTACACTGATATACCGTCTACACTGACACACTGACATACCATCTACACTGACACACTGTCTACACTGACATACCGTCTACACTGACACACTGACATACCATCTACAGTGACATACCGTCTACACTGACATACCATCTACACTGACATACCATCTACACTGATATACCATCTACACTGACACACTGACATACCATCTACACTGACAGACTGACATACCATCTACAGTGACATACCGTCTACACTGACATACCGTCTACACTGACATACCATCTACACTGACACACCGTCTACACTGACATACCATCTACACTGACACACTGACATACCATCTACACTGACACACTGACATACCATCTACAGTGACATACCGTCTACACTGACATACCGTCTACACTGACATACCATCTACACTGACACACCGTCTACACTGACATACCATTTACACTGACACACTGACATACCATCTACACTGACACACTGACATACCATCTACAGTGACATACCGTCTACACTGACATACCATCTACACTGACATACCATCTACACTGATATACCATCTACACTGACACACTGACATACCATCTACACTGATATACCATCTACACTGACACACTGACATACCATCTACACTGACACACTGACATACCATCTACACTGATATACCGTCTACACTGACACACTGACATACCATCTACACTGACACACTGACATACCATCTACAGTGACATACCGTCTACACTGACATACCATCTACACTGACATACCATCTACACTGACATACCGTCCACACTGACACACTGACATACCATCTACACTGACACACTGACATACCGTCTACACTGACACACCGTCTACACTGACATAGAGTCTACACTGACATACCATCTACACTGACATACCATCTACACTGACACACTGACACACTGACACACCGTCTACACTGACATACCATCTACACTGACATACCATCTACACTGACATACCATCTACACTGACACACTGACACACTGACATACCGTCTACACTGACACACTGACATACCGTCTACACTGACACACCGTCTACACTGACATAGAGTCTACACTGACATACCATCTACACTGACATACCATCTACACTGACACACTGACACACTGACACACCGTCTACACTAACATACCATCTACACTGACATATTGTCTACACTGACATACCGTCTATACTGACACACCGTCTACACTGACATAGAGTCTACACTGACATACCATCTACACTGACATACCATCTACACTGACATACCATCTACACTGACACACTGTCTACACTGACATACCATCTACACTGACATACCATCTACACTGACATACCATCTACACTGACACACTGACATACCATCTACACTGACACACCGTCTACACTAACATACCATCTACACTGACATACCATCTATACTGACACACTGTCTACACTGACATACCGTCTACACTGACATACCATCTACACTGACACACTGTCTACACTGACATACCATCTACACTGACATACCATCTACACTGACACACCATCTACACTGACATACCATCTACACTGACATACCATCTACACTGACATACCATCTATACTGACACTCCGTCTACACTGACATACCATCTACACTGACACACTGACATACCATCTACACTGACACACTGACATACCATCTACACTGACAAACTGACATACCATCTACACTGACACACTGACATACCATCTACACTGACACACCGTCTACACTGACATACCATCTACACTGACATACCATCTACACTGACATACCATCTACACTGACATACCATCTACAGTGACATACCATCTACAGTGACATACCATCTACACTGACACACCGTCTACACTGACACACTGACATACCATCTACACTGACATACCGTCTACACTGACACACTGACATACCATCTACACTGACACACTGACATACCATCTACAATGACACACTGACATACCATCTACACTGACATACCGTCTACACTGACATACCATCTACACTGACATACCGTCTACACTGACATACCATCTACACTGACACACCGTCTACACTGACACACTGACATACCATCTACACTGACAGACTGACATACCATCTACAATGACACACTGACATACCATCTACACTGACATACCGTCTACACTGACACACTGACATACCATCTACACTGACACACTGTCTACACTGACATACCGTCTACACTGACACACTGACATACCATCTACACTGACATACCATCTACACTGACACACTGTCTACACTGACACACCGTCTACACTGATATACCGTCTACACTGACACACTGACATAC
This sequence comes from Oncorhynchus mykiss, assembly GCF_013265735.2. NCBI lineage: Eukaryota > Metazoa > Chordata > Actinopteri > Salmoniformes > Salmonidae > Oncorhynchus > Oncorhynchus mykiss. Next base: position 3,064,005 of record NC_050571.1, on the reverse strand, counting down.
CATCTACACTGACACACTGTCTACACTGACATACCGTCTACACTGACACACTGACATACCATCTACAGTGACATACCGTCTACACTGACATACCATCTACACTGACATACCATCTACACTGATATACCATCTACACTGACACACTGACATACCATCTACACTGACAGACTGACATACCATCTACAGTGACATACCGTCTACACTGACATACCGTCTACACTGACATACCATCTACACTGACACACCGTCTACACTGACATACCATCTACACTGACACACTGACATACCATCTACACTGACACACTGACATACCATCTACAGTGACATACCGTCTACACTGACATACCATCTACACTGACATACCGTCTACACTGACATACCATCTACACTGACACACCGTCTACACTGACACACTGACATACCATCTACACTGACAGACTGACATACCATCTACAATGACACACTGACATACCATCTACACTGACATACCGTCTACACTGACACACTGACATACCATCTACACTGACACACTGTCTACACTGACACACTGTCTACACTGACACACCGTCTACACTGATATACCGTCTACACTGACACACTGACATACCATCTACACTGACACACTGACATACCATCTACACTGACAGACTGACATACCATCTACAATGACACACTGACATACCATCTACACTGACATACCGTCTACACTGACACACTGACATACCATCTACACTGACATACCATCTACACTGACACACTGTCTACACTGACACACCGTCTACACTGATATACCGTCTACACTGACACACTGACATACCATCTACACTGACACACTGTCTACACTGACATACCGTCTACACTGACACACTGACATACCATCTACAGTGACATACCATCTACACTGACATACCATCTACACTGACATACCATCTACACTGATATACCATCTACACTGACACACTGACATACCATCTACACTGACAGACTGACATACCATCTACAGTGACATACCGTCTACACTGACATACCGTCTACACTGACATACCATCTACACTGACACACCGTCTACACTGACATACCATCTACACTGACACACTGACATACCATCTACACTGACACACTGACATACCATCTACAGTGACATACCGTCTACACTGACATACCGTCTACACTGACATACCATCTACACTGACACACCGTCTACACTGACATACCATCTACACTGACACATTGACATACCATCTACACTGACACACTGACATACCATCTACAGTGACATACCGTCTACACTGACATACCATCTACACTGACATACCATCTACACTGATATACCATCTACACTGACACACTGACATACCATCTACACTGATATACCATCTACACTGACACACTGACATACCATCTACACTGACACACTGACATACCATCTACACTGATATACCGTCTACACTGACACACTGACATACCATCTACACTGACACACTGACATACCATCTACAGTGACATACCGTCTACACTGACATACCATCTACACTGACATACCATCTACACTGACATACCGTCCACACTGACACACTGACATACCATCTACACTGACACACTGACATACCATCTACAGTGACATACCGTCTACACTGACACACCGTCTACACTGACATACCATCTACACTGACACACTGACATATCATCTACACTGACACACAGTCTAAAATGACATACCATCTACACTGACATACCATCTACACTGACACACCGTCTACACTGACATACCATCTACACTGACATATCATCTACACTGACACACTGTCTACACTGACATACCATCTACACTGACACACCATCTACACTGACACACTGACATACCATCTACACTGACACACTGACATACCGTCTACACTGACACACCGTCTACACTGACATAGAGTCTACACTGACATACCATCTACACTGACATACCATCTACACTGACACACTGACACACTGACATACCGTCTACACTGACACACTGACATACCGTCTACACTGACACACCGTCTACACTGACATAGAGTCTACACTGACATACCATCTACACTGACATACCATCTACACTGACACACTGACACACCGTCTACACTAACATACCATCTACACTGACATACCGTCTACACTGACATACCGTCTATACTGACACACCGTCTACACTGACATAGAGTCTACACTGACATACCATCTACACTGACATACCATCTACACTGACATACCATCTACACTGACACACTGTCTACACTGACATACCATCTACACTGACACACCATCTACACTGACATACCATCTACACTGACACACTGACATACCATCTACACTGACACACCGTCTACACTAACATACCATCTACACTGACATACCGTCTACACTGACATACCATCTACACTGACACACTGTCTACACTGACATACCATCTACACTGACATACCATCTACACTGACACACCATCTACACTGACACACCATCTATACTGACACTCCGTCTACACTGACATACCATCTACACTGACACACTGACATACCATCTACACTGACACACTGACATACCATCTACACTGACAAACTGACATACCATCTACACTGACACACTGACATACCATCTACACTGACACACCGTCTACACTGACATACCATCTACACTGACATACCATCTACACTGACATACCATCTACACTGACATACCATCTACAGTGACATACCGTCTACACTGACATACCATCTACACTGACACACCGTCTAAACTGACATACCATCTACACTGACACACCGTCTACACTGACATACCATCTACACTGACATACCATCTACACTGACATACCATCTACACTGACATACCATCTATACTGACACACCGTCTACACTGACATACCATCTACACTGACACACTGACATACCATCTACACTGACATACCATCTACACTGACACACTGACATACCATCTACACTGACACACCGTCTACACTAACATACCATCTACACTGACACACCGTCTACACTGACATACCGTCTACACTGACATACCATCTACACTGACACACTGACATATCATCTACACTGACACACTGACATACCATCTACAGTGACATACCGTCTACACTGACATACCATCTACACTGACATACCGTCTACACTGACATACCGTCTACACTGACACACTGTCTACACTGACATACCGTCTACACTGACATACCATCTACACTGACACACTGTCTACACTGACATACCATCTACACTGACATACCATCTACACTGACACACCATCTACACTGACACACCATCTATACTGACATACCGTCCACACTGACATACCATCTACACTGACACACTGTCTACACTGACATACCATCTACACTGACATACCATCTACACTGACACACTGTCTACACTGACATACCATCTACACTGACATACCATCTACACTGACATACCATCTACACTGACACACTGACATACCATCTACACTGACACACTGACATACCATCTACACTGACACACTGACATACCATCTACACTGACACACTGACATACCATCTACACTGACACACCGTCTACACTGACACACTGTCTACACTGACATACCGTCTACACTGACATACCATCTACACTGACATACCGTCTACACTGACACACTGACATACCGTCTACACTGACATACCATCTACACTGACACACTGACATACCGTCTACACTGACACACTGACATACCATCTACACTGACACACTGACATACCATCTACACTGACACACTGACATACCGTCTACACTGACACACTGACACACTGACATACCATCTACACTGACATACCATCTACACTGACACACTGACCCACTGACATACCATCTACACTGACATACCATCTACACTGACACACTGACATACCGTCTACACTGACATACCATCTACACTGACATACCATCTACACTGACATACCATCTACACTGACACACTGACACACTGACGTATCATCTACACTGACATACCGTCTACACTGACAGACCGTCTACACTAACATACTGTCTACACTGATACACTGACACACTGACATACCGTCTACACTGACACACTGACATACCATCTACACTGACATACCATCTACACTGACACACTGACAGACCGTCTACACTGACATACCATCTACACTGACACACTGACATACCGTCTACACTGACATACCATCTACACTGACATACCATCTACACTGACAAACCATCTACACTGACACACTGACACACTGACATACCGTCTACACTGACATACCGTCTACACTGAGATACCGTCTACACTGACATACCATCTACACTGACATACCGTCTACACTGACATACCGTCTACACTAACATACCGTCTACACTGATACACTGACACACTGACATACCATCTACACTGACATACCATCTACACTGATATACCATCTACACTGACACACTGACATACCATCTACACTGACAGACTGACATACCATCTACAGTGACATACCGTCTACACTGACATACCGTCTACACTGACATACCATCTACACTGACACACCGTCTACACTGACATACCATCTACACTGACACACTGACATACCATCTACACTGACACACTGACATACCATCTACACTGACACACCGTCTACACTGACATACCATCTACACTGACACACTGACATACCATCTACACTGACACACTGACATACCATCTACAGTGACATACCGTCTACACTGACATACCATCTACACTGACATACCGTCTACACTGACATACCATCTACACTGACACACCGTCTACACTGACACACTGACATACCATCTACACTGACAGACTGACATACCATCTACAATGACACACTGACATACCATCTACACTGACATACCGTCTACACTGACACACTGACATACCATCTACACTGACACACTGTCTACACTGACACACTGTCTACACTGACACACCGTCTACACTGATATACCGTCTACACTGACACACTGACATACCATCTACACTGACACACTGACATACCATCTACACTGACAGACTGACATACCATCTACAATGACACACTGACATACCATCTACACTGACATACCGTCTACACTGACACACTGACATACCATCTACACTGACATACCATCTACACTGACACACTGTCTACACTGACACACCGTCTACACTGATATACCGTCTACACTGACACACTGACATACCATCTACACTGACACACTGTCTACACTGACATACCGTCTACACTGACACACTGACATACCATCTACAGTGACATACCGTCTACACTGACATACCATCTACACTGACATACCATCTACACTGATATACCATCTACACTGACACACTGACATACCATCTACACTGACAGACTGACATACCATCTACAGTGACATACCGTCTACACTGACATACCGTCTACACTGACATACCATCTACACTGACACACCGTCTACACTGACATACCATCTACACTGACACACTGACATACCATCTACACTGACACACTGACATACCATCTACAGTGACATACCGTCTACACTGACATACCGTCTACACTGACATACCATCTACACTGACACACCGTCTACACTGACATACCATCTACACTGACACACTGACATACCATCTACACTGACACACTGACATACCATCTACAGTGACATACCGTCTACACTGACATACCATCTACACTGACATACCATCTACACTGATATACCATCTACACTGACACACTGACATACCATCTACACTGATATACCATCTACACTGACACACTGACATACCATCTACACTGACACACTGACATACCATCTACACTGATATACCGTCTACACTGACACACTGACATACCATCTACACTGACACACTGACATACCATCTACAGTGACATACCGTCTACACTGACATACCATCTACACTGACATACCATCTACACTGACATACCGTCCACACTGACACACTGACATACCATCTACACTGACACACTGACATACCATCTACAGTGACATACCGTCTACACTGACACACCGTCTACACTGACATACCATCTACACTGACATACCATCTACACTGACACACTGACATATCATCTACACTGACACACCGTCTAAAATGACATACCATCTACACTGACATACCATCTACACTGACACACCGTCTACACTGACATACCATCTACACTGACATATCATCTACACTGACACACTGTCTACACTGACATACCATCTACACTGACACACCATCTACACTGACACACTGACATACCATCTACACTGACACACTGACATACCGTCTACACTGACACACCGTCTACACTGACATAGAGTCTACACTGACATACCATCTACACTGACATACCATCTACACTGACACACTGACACACTGACATACCGTCTACACTGACACACCGTCTACACTGACATAGAGTCTACACTGACATACCATCTACACTGACATACCATCTACACTGACACACTGACACACCGTCTACACTAACATACCATCTACACTGACATACCGTCTACACTGACATACCGTCTATACTGACACACCGTCTACACTGACATAGAGTCTACACTGACATACCATCTACACTGACATACCATCTACACTGACATACCATCTACACTGACACACTGTCTACACTGACATACCATCTACACTGACACACCATCTACACTGACATACCATCTACACTGACACACTGACATACCATCTACACTGACACACCGTCTACACTAACATACCATCTACACTGACATACCGTCTACACTGACATACCATCTACACTGACACACTGTCTACACTGACATACCATCTACACTGACATACCATCTACACTGACACACCATCTACACTGACACACCATCTATACTGACACTCCGTCTACACTGACATACCATCTACACTGACACACTGACATACCATCTACACTGACACACTGACATACCATCTACACTGACAAACTGACATACCATCTACACTGACACACTGACATACCATCTACACTGACACACCGTCTACACTGACATACCATCTACACTGACATACCATCTACACTGACATACCATCTACACTGACATACCATCTACAGTGACATACCGTCTACACTGACATACCATCTACACTGACACACCGTCTAAACTGACATACCATCTACACTGACACACCGTCTACACTGACATACCATCTACACTGACATACCATCTACACTGACATACCATTTACACTGACATACCATCTATACTGACACACCGTCTACACTGACATACCATCTACACTGACACACTGACATACCATCTACACTGACATACCATCTACACTGACACACTGACATACCATCTACACTGACACACCGTCTACACTAACATACCATCTACACTGACACACCGTCTACACTGACATACCGTCTACACTGACATACCATCTACACTGACACACTGACATATCATCTACACTGACACACTGACATACCATCTACAGTGACATACCGTCTACACTGACATACCATCTACACTGACATACCGTCTACACTGACATACCGTCTACACTGACACACTGTCTACACTGACATACCGTCTACACTGACATACCATCTACACTGACACACTGTCTACACTGACATACCATCTACACTGACATACCATCTACACTGACACACCATCTACACTGACACACCATCTATACTGACATACCGTCCACACTGACATACCATCTACACTGACACACTGTCTACACTGACATACCATCTACACTGACATACCATCTACACTGACACACTGTCTACACTGACATACCATCTACACTGACATACCATCTACACTGACATACCATCTACACTGACACACTGACATACCATCTACACTGACACACTGACATACCATCTACACTGACACACTGACATACCATCTACACTGACACACTGACATACCATCTACACTGACACACCGTCTACACTGACACACTGTCTACACTGACATACCGTCTACACTGACATACCATCTACACTGACATACCGTCTACACTGACACACTGACATACCGTCTACACTGACATACCATCTACACTGACACACTGACATACCGTCTACACTGACACACTGACATACCATCTACACTGACACACTGACATACCATCTACACTGACACACTGACATACCGTCTACACTGACACACTGACACACTGACATACCATCTACACTGACATACCATCTACACTGACACACTGACCCACTGACATACCATCTACACTGACATACCATCTACACTGACACACTGACATACCGTCTACACTGACATACCATCTACACTGACATACCATCTACACTGACATACCATCTACACTGACACACTGACACACTGACGTATCATCTACACTGACATACCGTCTACACTGACAGACCGTCTACACTAACATACTGTCTACACTGATACACTGACACACTGACATACCGTCTACACTGACACACTGACATACCATCTACACTGACATACCATCTACACTGACACACTGACAGACCGTCTACACTGACATACCATCTACACTGACACACTGACATACCGTCTACACTGACATACCATCTACACTGACATACCATCTACACTGACAAACCATCTACACTGACACACTGACACACTGACATACCGTCTACACTGACATACCGTCTACACTGAGATACCGTCTACACTGACATACCATCTACACTGACATACCGTCTACACTGACATACCGTCTACACTAACATACCGTCTACACTGATACTCTGACACACTGACATACCATCTACACTGACATACCATCTACACTGACATACCATCTACACTGACACACTGACATACCGTCTACACTGACACACTGTCTACACTGACATACCGTCTACACTGACATACCATCTACACTGACATACCATCTACACTGACACACTGACCTACCGTCTACACTGACATACCATCTACACTGACATACCATCTACACTGACATACCATCTACACTGACACACCGTCTACACTGACAGACCATCTACACTGACACACTGACATACCATCTACACTGACACACTGACACACCGTCTACACTGACATACCATCTACACTGACATACCATCTACACTGACATACCATCTACACTGACACACTGACATACCGTCTACACTGACATACCATCTACACTGACATACCATCTACACTGACATACCATCTACACTGACACACTGACATACCGTCTACACTGACATACCATCTACACTGACACACCATCTACACTGACATACCATCTACACTGACACACCATCTACACTGACATACCATCTACAGTGACATACCATCTACACTGACACACTGACATACCGTCTACACTGACACACCGTCGACACTGACACACCTTCTACACTGACACACTATCTACACTGACATACCATCTACACTGACACACCGTCTACACTGACATACCATCTATACTGACATACCATCTACACTGACACACCTTCTACACTGACACACTATCTACACTGACATACCATCTACACTGACACACCGTCTACACTGACATACCATCTATACTGACATACCATCTACACTGACATACCATCTACACTGACATACCGTCTACACTGACACACTGACATACCGTCTACACTGACATACCATCTACACTGACATACCATCTATACTGACATACCATCTACACTGACATACCATCTACACTGACATACCGTCTACACTGACATACTGACATACCATCTAAACTGACATACCATCTACACTGACACACTGACATACCATCTACACTGACATACCGTCTACACTGACATACCATCTACATCTACATACCATCTACACTGACATACCATCTACACTGACACACTGACATACCATCTACACTGACATACCGTCTACACTGACATACCATCTACATCTACATACCATCTACACTGACATACCATCTACACTGACACACTGACATACCGTCTACACTGACATACCGTCTACATCTACATACCATCTACACTGACATACCATCTACACTGACACACTGACATACCGTCTACATCTACATACCATCTACACTGACATACTATCTACACTGACACACTGACATACCGTCTACACTGACATACCATCTACACAGACATACCGTCTACATCTACACACCATCTACACTGACATACCATCTACACTGACACACTGATATACAATCTACACTGACATACCATCTACACTGACATACCATCTACACTGACACACTGACATACCGTCTACACTGACACACTGACATACCGTCTACACTGACATACCATCTACACTGACACACTGACATACCGTCTACACTGAGACACTGACATACCATCTACACTGACACACTGACACACTGACATACCGTCTACACTGACATACCATCTACACTGACACACTGACATACCGTCTACACTGACATACCATCTACACTGACATACCATCTACACTGACATACCATCTACACTGACACACTGACACACTGACATACCATCTACACTGACATACCGTCTACACTGACATACCGTCTACACTGACATACCATCTACACTGACATACCATCTATACTGACATACCATCTACACTGACATACCATCTACACTGACATACCGTCTACACTGACATACTGACATACCATCTAAACTGACATACCATCTACACTGACACACTGACATACCATCTACACTGACATACCGTCTACACTGACATACCATCTACATCTACATACCATCTACACTGACATACCATCTACACTGACACACTGACATACCATCTACACTGACATACCGTCTACACTGACATACCATCTACATCTACATACCATCTACACTGACATACCATCTACACTGACACACTGACATACCGTCTACACTGACATACCGTCTACATCTACATACCATCTACACTGACATACCATCTACACTGACACACTGACATACCGTCTACATCTACATACCATCTACACTGACATACTATCTACACTGACACACTGACATACCGTCTACACTGACATACCATCTACACAGACATACCGTCTACATCTACACACCATCTACACTGACATACCATCTACACTGACACACTGATATACAATCTACACTGACATACCATCTACACTGACATACCATCTACACTGACACACTGACATACCGTCTACACTGACACACTGACATACCGTCTACACTGACATACCATCTACACTGACACACTGACATACCGTCTACACTGAGACACTGACATACCATCTACACTGACACACTGACACACTGACATACCGTCTACACTGACATACCATCTACACTGACACACTGACATACCGTCTACACTGACATACCATCTACACTGACATACCATCTACACTGACATACCATCTACACTGACACACTGACACACTGACATACCATCTACACTGACATACCGTCTACACTGACAGACCGTCTACACTAACATACCGTCTACACTGATACACTGACACACTGACATACCGTCTACACTGACACACTGACATACCATCTACACTGACATACCATCTACACTGACACACTGACACACTGACATACCGTCTACACTGACATACCATCTACACTGACACACTGACATACCGTCTACACTGACATACCATCTACACTGACATACCATCTACACTGACACACTGACACACTGACATACCGTCTACACTGACATACCGTCTACACTGAGATACCGTCTACACTGACATACCATCTACACTGACATACCGTCTACACTGACATACCGTCTACACTAACATACCGTCTACACTGATACACTGACACACTGACATACCGTCTACACTGACATACCATTTACACTGAGATACTGTCTACACTGATACACTGATACACTGATACACTGATACACTGATACACTTACATTCACAGTACAGGTTGTGGTGATTGGCCGAGATGCACCGGAGATCACAGTACAGGTCGTGGTGATTGCCCGAGATGCACCAGAGCAGTGATCAGATGTCAGGGAAGTGGATCCAGAAGACGGCTTCGCTCATCTTCAGGGTTGGCAGCATAACCACCTGCTACATACACACACACACACACACACACACACAACCTCTCACACACCCCCATCCCGTGTCCCCTGGACCAATCATCCAATTTCATCCTGGGACTCGTCTGAAGGTCACGGAGGAAAGTGGTCCATAGTTTTAGGATGTGGGAGAGAATCACTCTTACTTAATGTCTCTGTCTCAGCGGATTGTTGTTTCCTGCAATCACCTGCCTACTACACTCACAACACAACATGGTGGCTGACTGGCCTCCCTGCTACACTCACAACACAACATGGGGGCTGACTGGCCTCCCTGCTACACTCACAACACAACATGGTGGCTGTCTGGCCTCCCTGCTACACTCACAACACAACATGGGGGATGTCTGGCCTCCCTGCTACACTCACAACACAACATGGGGGCTGTCTGGCCTCCCTGCTACACTCACAACACAACATGGGGGCAATCTGGTCTCCCTGCTACACTCACAACACAACATGGGGGCAATCTGGTCTCCCTGCTACACTCACAACACAACATGGGGGCAATCTGGTCTCCCTGCTACACTCACAACACAACATGGGGGCAATCTGGTCTCCCTGCTACACTCACAACACAACATGGGGGCTGTCTGGCCTCCCTGCTACACTCACAACACAACATGGGGGCAATCTGGTCTCCCTGCTACACTCACAACACAACATGGGGGCTGTCTGGCCTCCCTGCTATACTCACAACACAACATGGTTGCTGTCTGGCCTCCCTGCTACACTCACAACACAACATGGTGGCTGTCTGGCCTCCCTGCTACACTCACAACACAACGTGGTGGCTGTCTGGCCTCCCTGCTACACTCACAACACAACGTGGTGGCTGTCTGGCCTCCCTGCTACACTCACAACACAACGTGGTGGCTGTCTGGCCTCCCTGCTACACTCACAACACAACGTGGTGGCTGTCTGGCCTCCCTGCTGATATAAAGCCCTGGACATGATATAAAGCCCTGGAGATGTCACCTTTTGAGGTCTCTTTTGACACGTTTATCATTGTAGAATTGAATACCGGTACCTTGACAACAAATATATCAAATATCGATAGGATTCCATGAGCTTTTGGGGTTATGGTTAGGGTTAGGTTTTTGGTTTGGGTTAGTATTAAGGTTAGGGTTAGTGTTAGGGTTAGGGTTAGGTTTTTGGGTTAGGGTTAGGTTTTGGGTTTGGGTTAGTATTAAGGTTAGGTTTTGGGTTAGGGTTAGGGTTAGGTTTAGGTTTGGGTTCCGGGGTCAGGGTTAGGGTTCTGGGTTTGGGTTTAGGGTTAGGTTTTAGGGTTAGGTTTAGGTTTGGGTTCCAGGGTTAGGGTTTTGGGTTTGGGTTTAGGGTTATGTTTTAGGGTTAGGTTTAGGTTTGGGTTCCGGGGTTAGGGTTATGGTTCTGGGTTTGGGTTCAGGGTTATGTTTTAGGGTTAGGTTCATGTTTGGGTTCTGGGGTTAGGGTTCAGGGTTTGGGTTTAGGGTTATGTTTTAGGGTTAGGTTTAGGTTTGGGTTCCGGGGTTAGGGTTATGGTTCTGGGTTTGGGTTTAGGGTCATGTTTTAGGGTTAGGTTTATGTTTGGGTTCCGGGGTTAGGGTTAGGGTTCCGGGGTGAGGGTTCAGGGTTATGTTTTAGGGTTAGGTTTATGTTTATGTTTGGGTTCTGGGGTTGGGGTTAGGTTTTGAGGTTAGAGGTTACAGTTAGATTTTGGGGTTAGGCTTAAAGTAATTTTTGGGAGTTAGGGTTAGGTGTTAAGGTTAGGATTTGGGGTTAGGGTTGGGGGTTAGCATGAAATGTTGAAGTGTGATGAGGACCAGTAGATATCGGAGGTTATCAAAATCGGGTTTGTTTTCAAATTCTTTGTGGATCTGTGTAATCTGAGGGAAATATGTCTCTCTAATATGGTCATACGTTGGACAGGAGGTTAGGAAGTGCAGCTCAGTTTCCACCTCATTTTGTGGGCAGTGTTGCACATAGCCTGTCTTCTCTTGAGAGCCACGTCTGCCTACGGCGACCTTTCTCAATAGCAAGGCTATGCTCACTGAGTCTGTACATAGTCAAAGCTTTCCTTAAGTTTGGGTCAGTCACAGTGGTCAGGTATTCTGCCACTGTGTACTCTCTGTTTAGGGCCAAGTAGCATTCTAGTTTGCTCTGGGTTTTTTAAATTTTTATAATGTGTCAAGTAATTATCTTTTTGTTTTCTCATGATTTGGTTGGGTGTAATTGTGCTGCTGTCCTGGGGCTCTGTGGGATGTGTTTGTGTTTGTGAACAGAGCCCCAGGACAGGCTTGTTTACAGGACTCTTCTCCAGGTTCATCTCTGTGGATCAGTGTCCGGGACTGTTGTTAATTTGCAGTGCACTTTTGAGAACGGAGTTTTCCTTCTAATTGCATTTTGGGACATTTGCATTGATAGCCTTCTGCTGTGTACGCATTCCTGCACTTATAACGTGAAGAAATACCCTAATAATTATCACCATTTAACCTCTACAGGATCAGTGTCCCTAAACCGCGACGGTTGTTGCTAACGTGCGCTAATGTGACTAGAATGGTGTTGTAAGTAACAGCCATCTTTCCAGGACATAGACATGTATTATATGGGCAGAAAGCTTCAATTCCTGTTAATCTAACTGCACTGTCCAATTAACAGTAACTATTACAGTGAACAAATACCATGCTATTGTTTGAGGAGAGTGCACAACAACAACAAAACACTTTTATCACAGCAACTGGTTTGATACATTCACCTCTGAAGGTAAATAATGTAGTTACATTCAGTAATCTGGCTCTGATTTATCTTTCTGGTGGCCAAAGTCTTATGAATGTACGGCCTTTTGTACAGCCTGATCGTACGGCCTGATCGTACGGCCTGATTGTACGGCCTTTTGTACAGCCTGATCGTACGGCCTGATCGTACGGCCTGATCGTACGGCCTGATCGTACGGCCTGATCGTACGGCCTGATCGTACGGCCTGATCGTACGGCCTGATCGTACGGCCTGATCGTACAGCCTTTTGTACGGACTGATTGTACGGCCTGATTGTACGGCCTTTTGTACGGACTGATTGTACGGCCTGATTGTACGGCCTGATTGTACGGCCTGATTGTACGGCCTGATTGTATGGCCTGATTGTACGGCCTGATTGTACGGCCTGATTGTACGGTCTTTCCCTTGCGTGTCAACGATGATGAAGAAAACAAACGGATTACACATATTTTTTTGTTAGTATTGTCTTTAACCAGATCTAATGTGTTATATTCTCCTACATTGATTTTACATTTACACAAAGTGCTTCCTTTCAAATGGTATCAAGAATATGTATATCCTTGCTTCAGGCCCGGAGCTACAGGAAGTTACATTTGTCATTTTTAGAAGGAAATTGAAAAAAAGTGTCTGATCCTTAAGAGGATTATGGACGGTTTGGGAATCGCTTCGTTTTAGGTGGTTGTAGAATTGAACGTCTCTTTTCTGAATTTAGAAAATGTTGAGGTATCGGCCTAATTCTGCTCTGCATGCATTATTAGTTTTTTTTACAATGTACGTGGAGGATATTTTTTGGGGGGTGTTTGTTCCATTTTGTGAAGTCTTGGTTGGTGAGCGGACCCCAGACCTCACAACAATAAAAGGGCAATGGGTTCTATAACTGATTAAAGTATTTTTAGCCAGATCCTAATTGGTATGTCGAATTTTATGTTCCGTTTGAGTGCATAGAAGGACCTTCTTGCCTTGTCTCGCAGATCGTTCACTGCTTTGTGGAAGTTACCTGTGGCGCTGATGTTTAAGCCAAGGTAAGTATCGTTTTTTTTGTGTGCTCTAGGGCAACGGTGTCAAGATGGAATTTTTATTTGTGGTCCTGGTGACTGGACCTTTTTTGGAACACCATCATCTTTGTCTTACTGAGATTTACTGTCTCTCTCTCTCTTTCTTTCTCTCTTTCTCTCTCTCTCTCTCTCTCTCTCTCTCTATCTCTGACACTTCTTTACACTCTGATACTTTACATTATTTCTCCCCACATGAATAGAAGGGAAAGCAGAGAGACAATTGAAGCCAAGAATTGTCAGGCAAGCTGCTGCTCCCTTGAAGCTCTATTGTGGTAGAGAGAAAGACAGAAACAGAGGGAGAGACTTCTGAATGATTGGAGATCTGTTGTGGTAGAGAGAAAAAAACGGAAACAGAGGGAAGGACTTTTGACAGAAGCGTTTCCTGAGCACAGGTGCCACAAAATGGTTTCTTTGAACTCCAAATAGCATGCCATGTCAGTTCTGCTTTGAGGCAGCAGAGTTTGGGAAATGTCTTACTCAGAGGTACTGAAAATGAGCGTAGGTTGAAACCGAGTCCCTGAGTAGACCCAATAGTGTCACCAGATTCAGAGTATTTATAGTATATAGTGTTTATTATGCCAAGCTTCCTGCCATCCAGGACCTCTATACCAGGCAGAGTAAGGCCCGAGAAAAGGTCATAGACTCCAGCCACCCGAGTCATCGACTGTTCTCTCTGCTACTTCACGGAAACGGTACTGGAGCGCCAAGTCTAGGTCCAAGAGACTTCTAAACAGCTTCAACCCTCCAAGCCATAAGACTCCTGAACATCTAATCAAATGGCTACCCAGAATATTTGCATTGCCACCCCCGCCCCCCCCCCCCCCCCGTCCCCCCGTCCCCCCTCTTTTATACCGCTGCTACTCTGTTATCTATGCATAGTCACTTTAACTCTACCTACATGTACATATTACCTTAATTACCTCGACTAACCGGTGCCCCTCCACATTGACTCTGTACCGGTACCCCCTGTATATAGCCTCCACATTGACTCTGTACCGGTACCCCCTGTATATAGCCTCCACATTGACTCTGTACCGGTACCCCATGTATATAGCCTCCACATTGACTCTGTACCGGTACACCCTGTATATAGCCTCCACATCGACTCTGTACCGGTACCCCCTGTATATAGCATCCACATTGACTCTGTACCGTAATACCCTGTATATAGCTTCCACATTGACTCTGTACCGTAATACCCTGTATATAGCTTCCACATTGACTCTGTACCGGTACCCCCTGTATATAGCATCCACATTGACTCTGTACCGGTACCCCCTGTATATAGCCTCCACATCGACTCTGTACCGGTACCCCCTGTATATAGCCTCCACATTGACTCTGTACCGGTACCCCCTGTATATTGCCTCCACATTGACTCTGTACCGGTACCCCCTGTATATAGCCTCCACATTGACTCTGTACCGGTACCCCCTGTATATAGCTTCCACATTGACTCTGTACCGGTACCCCCTGTATATAGCTTCCACATTGACTCTGTACCGGTACACCCTGTATATAGCTTCCACATAACACCCTGTATATAGCCTCCACATTGACTCTGTACCGGAACCCCCTGTATATAGCCTCCACATCGACTCTGTACCGGTACACCCTGTATATAGCTTCCACATTGACTCTGTACCGGTACCCCCTGTATATAGCTTCCACATTGACTCTGTACCGGTACACCCTGTATATAGCTTCCACATAACACCCTGTATATAGCCTCCACATTGACTCTGTACCGTAACACCCTGTATATAGCCTCCACATTGACTCTGTACCGTAACACCCTGTATATAGCCTCCACACTGACTCTGTAGCGTAACACCCTGTATATAGCCTCCACATTGACTCTGTACCGGAACCCCCTGTATATAGCCTCCACATCGACTCTGTACCGGAACCCCTGTATATAGCCTCCACATTGACTCTGTACTGGTACCCCCTGTATATAGCCTCCACATTGACTCTGTACCGGAACCCCCTGTATATAGCCTCCACATTGACTCTGTACCGGTACCCCCTGTATATAGCCTCCACATTGACTCTGTACCATAACACCCTGTATATAGCCTCCACATTGACTCTGTACCGGAACCCCCTGTATATAGCCTCCACATTGACTCTGTACCGGAACCCCCTGTATATATCCTCCACATTGTCTCTGTATCGGTACCCCCTGTATATAGCTTCCACATTGACTCTGTACCATAACACCCTGTATATAGCCTCCACATTGACTCTGTACCGGAACCCCCTGTATATAGCCTCCACATTGACTCTGTACCGGAACCCCCTGTATATAGCCTCCACATTGTCTCTGTATCGGTACCCCCTGTATATAGCTTCCACATTGACTCTGTACCAGTACCCCCTGTATATACCCTCCACATTGACTCTGTACCGGTACCCCCTGTATATAGCCTCCACATTGACTCTGTACCGGTACCCCCTGTATATAGCCTCCATATTGACTCTGTACCGTAAAACCCTGTATTTAGCCTCCATATTGACTCTGTACCGGTACCCCCTGTATATAGCCTCCACATTGACTCTGTACCGGTACCCCCTGTATATAGCCTCCATATTGACTCTGTACCGGTACCCCCTGTATATAGCCTCCACATTGACTCTGTACCGGTACCCCCTGTATATAGCCTCCACATTGACTCTGTACCGTAACACCCTGTATATAGTCTCCACATTGACTCTGTAGAGGTACCCCCTGTATATAGCTTCCACATTGACTCTGTACCGGTACCCCTGTATATAGCTTCCACATTGACTCTGTACCGGTACCCCCTGTATATAGCCTCCACATTGACTCTGTAGAGGTACCCCCTGTATATAGCTTCCACATTGACTCTGTACCGGTACCCCTGTATATAGCTTCCACATTGACTCTGTACCGGTACCCCTGTATATAGTCTCGCTATTGTTACTTCATTGCTGCTTTTTAATTACTTGTTACTTTTAACTGTACAATAACATATATATCACTATATAATAACATATATGTAACTATATAATACCATATATATCACCATATAATAACAAATATATCACTATATAATAACATATATATAGATATCCCTACATAATAACATGTATATAGATATCACTACATAATAACATGTAGACATATATATAGATATCCCTACATAATAACATGTATATAGATATCACTACATAATAACATGTAGACATATATATAGATATCCCTACATAATAACATGTATATAGATATCACTATATAATAACATATATATAGATATCCCTACATAATAACATGTATATAGATATCACTACATAATAACATATATATAGATATCCCTACATAATAACATGTATATAGATATCACTACATAATAACATATATATAGATATCCCTACATAATAACATGTATATAGATATCACTACATAATAACATGTAGACATAGATATAGATATCACTACATAATAACATGTAGACATATATATAGATATCACTACATAATAACATATATATAGATATCCCTGCATAATAACATGTATATAGATATCCCTACATAATAACATATATATAGATATCACTACATAATAACATGTAGACATATATATAGATATCACTACATAATAACATATATATAGATATCCCTATATAATAACATGTATATAGATATCACTACATAATAACATATATATAGATATCCCTGCATAATAACATGTATATAGATATCCCTACATAATAACATATATATAGATATCACTACATAATAACATGTATATAGATATCACTACATAATAACATGTAGACATAGATATAGATATCACTACATAATAACATATATATAGATATCCCTACATAATAACATGTATATAGATATCACTACATAATAACATATATATAGATATCCCTGCATAATAACATGTATATAGATATCCCTACATAATAACATATATATAGATATCACTACATAATAACATGTAGACATATATATAGATATCACTACATAATAACATATATATAGATATCCCTACATAATAACATGTATATAGATATCACTATATAACAATAACATGTAGACATATATATAGATATCACTACATAATAACATGTATATCACTATATAATAACATATATATCACTATATAATAACATATATATCACTATATAATAACATATATATCACTATATAATAACATGTATATCACTATATAATAACATGTATATCACTATATAATAACATATATATCACTATATAATAACATGTATATATCACTATATAATAACATATATATCCCTATATTATAACATATATATCCCTATATAATAACATATATCACTACATAATAACATGTATATCACTATATAATAACATATATATCACTATATAATAACATATATATCACTATATAATAACATATATATCACTATATAATAACATGTATATCACTATATAATAACATATATATCACTATATAATAACATGTATATATCACTATATAATAACATATATATCCCTATATTATAACATATATATCCCTATATAATAACATATATATCACTATATAATAACATATATATCACTATATAATAACATATATCACTACATAATAACATATATATCACTATATCATAACATATATATCACTGCATAATAACATATATATCACTATATAATAACATATATATCACTACATAATAACATATATATCACTATATAATAACATGTATATATCACTATATAATAACATATATATCACTATATAATAACATATATATCCCTATATAATAAAATATATCACTACATAATAACATATATATCACTATATCATAACATATATATCACTGCATAATAACATATATATCACTATATAATAACATATATATCACTACATAATAACATATATATCACTATATAATAACATGTATATATCACTATATAATAACTTATATATCACTATATAATAACATATATATCCCTATATAATAACATATATCACTACATAATAACATATATATCCCTATATAATAACATATATCACTACATAATAACATATATATCCCTATATAATAACATATATATCACTATATAATAACATGTATATATCCCTATATAATAACATATATATCACTACATAATAACATGTATATATCCCTATATAATAACATATATATCACTATATAATAACATATATATCACTACATAATAACATATATATCACTATATAATAACATATATATCACTACATAATAACATATATATCACTACATAATAACATATATATCACTACATAATAACACATATATCACTATATAATAACATATATATCACTATATAATAACATATATATCACTATATAATAACATATATATCACTACATAATAACATATATATCACTATATAATAACATATATATCACTATATAATAACATATATATCACTACATAATAACATATATATCACTACATAATAACATATATATCACTACATAATAACATATATATCACTATATAATAACATATATATCACTATATAATAACATATATATCACTACATAATAACATATATATCACTATATAATAACATATATATCACTATATAATAACATATATATCACTATATAATAACATATATATCACTACATAATAACATATATATCACTATATAATAACATATATATCACTATATAATAACATATATATCACTATATAATAACATATATCACTATATAATAACATATATCACTATATAATAACATATATATCACTACATAATAACATATATATCACTATATAATAACATATATATCACTATATAATAACATATATATCACTATATAATAACATATATATCACTATATAATAACATATATATCACTATATAATAACATATATATCACTATATAATAACATATATATCACTACATAATAACATATATATCACTATATAATAACATATATATCACTACATAATAACATATATATAGATATCACTACATAATAACATATATATCACTATATACATGGCCTTTGAGGAGAACAGCATGGCCTTTGAGGAGAACAGCATGGCCATTGAGGAGAACAGCATGGCCATTGAGGAGAACAACATGGCCTTTGAGGGTAACAACATGGCCATTGAGGAGAACAGCATGGCCATTGAGGAGAACAACATGGCCATTAAGGAGAACAGCATGGCCATTGATGGGGACAGCATGGCCATTGAGGAGAACAGCATGGCCATTGAGGAGAACAGCAATGGCCATCGAGGAGAACAGCATGGCCATTGAGGAGAACAACATGGCCATTGAGGAGACCAACATGGCCATTGAGGAGAACAGCATGGCCATTGAGGGGGACAGCATGACTACTAAGGGGAACAGCAGAAAGCGGGAGAGAGAGAGAGGAGAGAGGAGAGAGAGAGAGAGAGAGAGGAGAGAGAGGAGAGAGAGAGAGAGAGAGAGAGAGAAACAGAAAGGGAGAGAGAGAGAGAAACAGAGACAGGCTGTGTGTGCTGCTCTCTCTCTCCTCTCTCTCCCCTTCTCTCTCTCTCTCTCTCTCTCTCTCTCTGATGGATGGATGGTGTGTAGAGGTTTATCAACCTCTGACAGACACACTAAAAAATAACCTTCCTGGAGCGGGGTCTGCTCAAATTAACACGGTACAGCAGGGCGCTGGTGCTGGAAATCTGAGTGAGGGAAGGAAGGAGAGGAGGAGAGGGCCCTCTGACAGCGTCATTAAGACAATGGGCACATTATAGGGTTACTCATGACACTTGGCCGAGGTGGACCCAGCCATGTTAATACCCTGACCTCCGTTCACCACTGCAGCACTGAGGCAATCTGTAAACCTGGAGAGGGGAGGGAGAAGGGAGAGGGGAAAGGAGAGAGAGAGAGAGAGAGAAAGAGATGGAGAGAGAGATGGGGAGAGAGAGAGAGAGAGAGAGAGAGAGAGAAGCAGACAGAGAGGCAGAGAAAGAGAGGGAGAGAGAGAGAGAGAGAGTTAGAGAGAGAAGCAGACAGAGAGGCAGAGAAAGAGAGAGAGAGAGAGAGAGACAGAGAGAGAGAGAGAGAGACAGAGAGAGAGAGAGAGAAGCAGACAGAGAGAGGCAGAGAAAGAGAGAGAGAGAGAGAGAAGCAGACAGAGAGAGGCAGAGAAAGAGAGAGAGAGAGAGAGAGAGGGGGGGAGAGAGAGAAGCAGACAGAGAGAGGCAGAGAAAGAGAGAGAGACAGAGAGAGGCAGAGAAAGAGAGAGAGAGAGAGAGAGGGGGGGGGGGAGAGAGAAGCAGACAGAGAGAGGCAGAGAAAGAGAGAGAGAGAGAGAGAGAGAGAGAGAATGGTGTAGTAGGTGTATTTATTCGGTGTTCTCCTGCAGGGAACATCTCACCCTGTCACATTAGGGCGCTGTGTCCATCCATTAATTCACTGTTAAAAGCTTCTTTCTTAAACTGTGCTGTAATTCATCTGTTCTCAGTGTCTCCGTTTAACGTTTAACTAACTCAAATGGCACCCTATTCCCTATTCAAGGCGCTACTTTGTCGTATTGGACCTTATCAAAAGTAGTGCACCACATAGGGATTAGGGTGCCATTTTGGGATGTGTATAACTGTGGTTCTTTTCTTTAAAGAACATCAAGGGCTCCATGTTAACAAACCTAACCAATGGTAAATCGCTGGAGGAAGCATTACAGGGTCAGGGAGGAGCCTAATGCCTTACAGGGTCAGGGAGGAGCCTAATGTATTACAGGGTCAGGGAGGAGCTTAATGTATTACAGGGTCAGGGAGGAGCCTAATGTATTACAGGGTCAGGGAGGAGCCTAATGTATTACAGGGTCAGGGAGGAGCCTAATGTATTACAGGGTCAGGGTGGAGCCTAATGTATTACAGGGTCAGGAAGGAGCCTAATGCATTACAGGGTCAGGGAGGAGCCTAATGTATTACAGGGTCAGGGAGGAGCCTAATGTATTTTAGGTGTTTTAACAACCGGAGTTATGGGCGCAATGGTGCACCACAGCATAACACGGTGCCTGCCCGGTCTCTTCAGCCCCCCGGTAAGCACAGGAAGTTGGCGTAGGTCTCCTACCTGGCATCGCCATACTCCCTGTGAGCCCCCACCCCCCCCCAATACATTTTTGGGGCTGACTCTCGGGCTTCCGTCTCCGATAACCTTCTTCGCACTGCTCCAGCGAATCCCAGGCGGGCTCCGGCACTCTCCCTGGGTCGACCGCCCACCTGTCTATCTCCTCCCAAGTAGTATAGTCCATGCTCTTGCCGTCCAAAACGTCCTCCCATGTCCATTCCTCTTTTCGCTGCTCCTGCTGCCTTTCACCAAGCCGCTTGGTCCTGTTGTGGTGGGTGATTCTGTAAGGGTTTTCTTGAGGTGAAGGAGAGGCGGACCAAAATGCAGCGTGGTTGTTATTCATGTGTTTTTAATGAAGAAAACTATACATGAATAAACTAACAAAACAATAAACGTGCGAAAACCTAAACAGCCTCTATCTGGTGGAAACACAGAGACAGGAACAATCACCCACCAAACACTCAAAGAATAGGGCTGCCTAAATATGATTCCCAATCAGAGACAACGATAAACACCTGCCTCTGATTGAGAACCACTCCAGACAGCCATAGACTTACCTAGAAAATCCCACTAAGCCACAATCTCAATACCTACGAAAAACCCCAAGACAAAACACACCACATAAATAAACCCATGTCACGCCCTGGCCTGACCAAAATAATAAAGAAAACACAAAATACTAAGACCAGGGCGTGACAGCTCCATATTTGCTGTATACGTTCAACATGTTTATAGTCCACGGTTTGTTAGAATTCCATCGCTTCAATATGAAAACATATTGTTAATCAACATCGGCTGCAGCATCCACACTGGTATCGAGACTAGGCCTACTGTAAACATCGGCTACAGCATCCACACTGGTATCGAGACTAGGCCTACTGTAAACATCGGCTACAGCATCCACACTGGTATCGAGACTAGAACTACTGTAAACATCGGCTACAGCATCCACACTGATATCGAGACTAGGCCTACTGTCAACATCGGCTACAGCATCCACATTGATATCGAGACTAGGCCTACTGTCAACATCGGCTACAGCATCCACACTGGTATCGAGACTAGGCCTACTGTCAACATCGGCTACAGCATCCACACTGGTATCGAGACTAGGCCTACTGTCAACATCGGCTACAGCATCCACACTGGTATCGAGACTAGGCCTACTGTCAACATCGGCTACAGCATCCACATTGGTATCGAGACTAGGCCTACTGTCGACATCGGCTACAGCATCCACACTGGTATCGAGACTAGGCCTACTGTCAACATCGGCTGCAGCATCCACACTGGTATCGAGACTAGGCCTACTGTAAACATCGGCTACAGCATCCACACTGGTATCGAGACTAGGCCTACTGTCAACATCGGCTGCAGCATCCACACTGGTATCGAGACTAGGCCTACTGTAAACATCGGCTCTAGCATCCACACTGGTATCGAGACTAGGCCTACTGTAAACATCGGCTGCAGCATCCACACTGATATCGAGACTAGGCCTACTGTAAACATCGGCTGCAGCATCCACACTGATATCGAGACTAGGCCTACTGTCAACATCGGCTGCAGCATCCACACTGGTATCGAGACTAGGCCTACTGTCAACATCGGCTCTAGCATCCACACTGATATCGAGACTAGGCCTACTGTAAACATCGGCTACAGCATCCACACTGATATCGAGACTAGGCCTACTGTCAACATCGGCTACAGCATCCACACTGGTATCGAGACTAGGCCTACTGTAAACATCGGCTCTAGCATCCACACTGGTATCGAGACTAGGCCTACTGTAAACATCGGCTGCAGCATCCACACTGATATCGAGACTAGGCCTACTGTAAACATCGGCTGCAGCATCCACACTGATATCGAGACTAGGCCTACTGTAAACATCGGCTACAGCATCCACACTGGTATCGAGACTAGGCCTACTGTCAACATCGGCTGCAGCATCCACACTGGTATCGAGACTAGGCCTACTGTCAACATCGGCTCTAGCATCCACACTGATATCGAGACTAGGCCTACTGTAAACATCGGCTACAGCATCCACACTGATATCGAGACTAGGCCTACTGTAAACATCGGCTGCAGCATCCACACTGGTATCGAGACTAGGCCTACTGTAAACATCGGCTGCAGCATCCACACTGATATCGAGACTAGGCCTACTGTCAACATCGGCTCTAGCATCCACACTGATATCGAGACTAGGCCTACTGTAAACATCGGCTACAGCATCCACACTGGTATCGAGACTAGGCCTACTGTAAACATCGGCTCTAGCATCCACACTGGTATCGAGACTAGGCCTACTGTCAACATCGGCTGCAGCATCCACACTGATATCGAGACTTGGCCTACTGTAAACATCGGCTACAGCATCCACACTGATATCGAGACTAGGCCTACTGTAAACATCGGCTACAGCATCCACACTGGTATCGAGACTAGGCCTACTGAAAACATCGGCTACAGCATCCACACTGATATCGAGACTAGGCCTACTGTCAACATCGGCTGCAGCATCCACACTGATATCGAGACTAGAACTACTGTAAACATCGGCTGCAGCATCCACACTGGTATCGAGACTAGGCCTACTGTCAACATCGGCTGCAGCATCCACACTGGTATCGAGACTAGGCCTACTGTCAACATCGGCTGCAGCATCCACACTGATATCGAGACTAGGCCTACGGTCAACATCGGCTGCAGCATCCACACTGGTATCGAGACTAGGCCTACTGTAAACATCGGCTCTAGCATCCACACTGGTATCGAGACTAGGCCTACTGGCAACATCGGCTGCAGCATCCACACTGATATCGAGATTAGGCCTACTGTAAACATCGGCTGCAGCATCCACACTGGTATCGAGACTAGGCCTACTGTAAACATCGGCTACAGCATCCACACTGGTATCGAGACTAGGCCTACTGGCAACATCGGCTGCAGCATCCACACTGGTATCGAGACTAGGCCTACTGTAAACATCGGCTACAGCATCCACACTGGTATCGAGACTAGGCCTACTGTCAACATCGGCTGCAGCATCCACACTGGTATCGAGACTAGGCCTACTGTAAACATCGGCTACAGCATCCACACTGATATCGAGACTAGGCCTACTGTCAACATCGGCTGCAGCATCCACACTGGTATCGAGACTAGGCCTACTGTCAACATCGGCTACAGCATCCACACTGGTATCGAGACTAGGCCTACTGTAAACATCGGCTACAGCATCCACACTGGTATCGAGACTAGGCCTACTCTCAACATCGGCTGCAGCATCCACACTGATATCGAGACTAGGCCTACTGTCAACATCGGCTGCAGCATCCACACTGGTATCGAGACTAGGCCTACTGGCAACATCGGCTGCAGCATCCACACTGATATCGAGACTAGGCCTACTGTAAACATCGGCTACAGCATCCACACTGGTATCGAGACTAGGCCTACTGTAAACATCGGCTACAGCATCCACACTGGTATCGAGACTAGGCCTACTGCCTACAGTCGGAACATGGACACGCCAAACCTAGTCAATAATCAAGTTGTAACATTCGTCGTAACGAGGAGACCAAGGCACAGCGTGGTTGGAATACATTCTTATTTTATTAAAACGAAGGACACTAAAGAAACTAACAAAACGACCATGACGCTATAAACAACGAGCGCTGACATGCAACTACACATAGACAATTACCCACAAAACCAAAATGAAAAATGGCAACCTAAATAGGATCCCCAATCGGAGACAACGATAAACAGCTGCCTCTGATTGGGAACCAATTCAGGCCACCATAGACCTACATTTCACCTAGACAAACCAAAACCCCATAGATATACAAAAAAAACCTAGACAAATCAAAAACACACATACCCACCCTCGTCACACCCTGACCTAACCAAAATAATAAGGAAAACAAAGATAACTAAGGTCAGGGCGTGACAAAGATTAAATTCACAAGGCTATTGATAAGGCCTAAAAAGAAAGTGTATAAGGCAAATTATATTCTAATAAAAACGAAACAACTAGTTTTAAATAGGCTATGTCTAAATAAAGTTTATGCTCCTAAATTGCTCCACTTGTGTCACGTTCTGACCTTTATTTCTGTTGTTTTTGTCATTATTTAGTATGGTCAGGGCATGAGTTGGGGTGGGCAGTCTATGTTTGTTTTTCTATGATTTGGGGATTTCTTTGTTTCGGCCTAGTAAGGTTCTCAATCAGAGGCAGGTGTCATTAGTTGTCTCTGATTGAGAATCATACTTAGGTAGCCTGGGTTTCACTGTGTGTTTGTGGGTGTTAGTTTCCGTGTCTGTGTTTTTCACCACACGGTACTGTTTTGGTTGGTTCTTTCGTTTATTGTCTTTGTATCAGTTGTGTTCATGTTGAGTATTTCTTATTAAAAGAATCATGAACACTTACCACGCCGCATATTGGTCCTCCGATCCTTCTCGCCTCTCCTCTTCAGACAAAGAGGAGGAAAACCGTTACACCTTGGGCGTGTAAAACAGACAAGGCATCTTAGACTGTGGAGAGTTTTACTCACATCCAAACTGGTCACAGGAGTGGATAAAGATCCAATGTAAACAGAAAGGGAGAATGTGCTCTCACCTTTGTGACTGAATGTAATGTTTTCTGAACATCACAGAGCCATCTAACAGATGATATTTGGACTTCTCCAGAAAGCAGACGGAAGGGCATTGCATTCGAGCCATGTCCGCTATCACCATGAAACCCGCAGACGGTGAATCTTTATATAATAAGTTTGGTTTTTAATCAAATTAATCGAAGAAAACAAAACATCAAGTTTTATTTTTTTAAACCAACAACAATATTTCTAAATAGGATGGGGTCAGAAGCATTAATCCCATCTCTCGTTCCATGAGAGCACACTTAGGCTTAAGGACATTGTGGCAGGAGGCATGGATGTTTATCCTGTTCACTGAAGATAGCTTATTAAATAGTACACACTAACCAATCAACAGGCCTAGTTATAACAAAAAAACATGTAGCCAATCTTGTTTTTTTAAATGGTTTTAAACATGTAAATATGAATCTACACACGTTGCATTTACATTTTCAGGAAGCACTGCATGTTAGAGCGTTTGTTTAATGTCCAATTGTCCTCGAATAAGAGTAGCCTTCAATCGCTCGCTGGTAAAATGGCCTGTTAGTGACCTTGCCTCCGTGAAAGGTAAACAAACGAACAGGCGATTAGCTTTACAAGCGGATTCCAGCACCGAGGACATCGATTGGAACTCTCATGATTTGACAGTTGGGTTCAAAAGATGAAAATGGAAGATGCTATTTTTTTTAAACATAATGATTACATGAAAAACAATAAGCAGTCTGTTGTGAAAAGTTAATGTTGCTAAACAGACTTCGTACAGTCACTGACACCTTTCATTCAATAGCATCGCACATAGACCTAATGAGCCCAATAGAAAGACAAAATGGGACCGTCTGTTGACTGTTTTGCTGCTCATGATATTTTAATAAAACATTGGTTACATGCCATAACCAATTGCGTTACAGCTGAGACCAGCTTTTGGTGAGTCTTAAATATCACCAGTAGCGCTGCAACTTCCTGCGTTTCAACACATTTTGCCATGAAGCTGAAACATTTAGTTTTTCCACAATCTCATCCTGTAGACTAAGGCTCTGTCTCTCACTGTCTCTCTCTGGAAAGCCCAGACCCAGATGGCAGATCAGATTCTTAGAGAGGTTGAGCTGGTGCATCTGCATTCCTCCATACTGGAGCAGCTTCTCTGTCTACCTGTCTCCCTGTTTCTCTGGAGCAGCCTCTCTGTCTACCTGTCTCTTTGGAGCAGCTTCTCTGTCTACCTGTCTCCCTGTTCTCAGGAGCAGCTTCTCTGTCTACCTGTCTCCCTGTTCTATGGAGCAACCTCTCTGTCTACCTGTCTCTTTGGAGCAGCTTCTCTGTCTACTTGTCTCCCTGTTCTCAGGAGCAGCTTCTCTGTCTACCTGTCTCTCTGGAGCAGCATCTCTGTCTACCTGTCTCTCTGGAGCAGCATCTCTGTCTACCTGTCTCTCTGGAGCAGCTTCTCTGTCTCCCTGTTCTCTGGAGCAGCCTCTCTGTCTACCTGTCTCCCTGTTTCTGTGGAGCAGCCTCTCTGTCTACCTGTCTCTCTGGAGCAGCCTCTCTGTCTACCTGTCTCTCTGGAGCAGCATCTCTGTCTACCTGTCTCTCTGGAGCAGCTTCTCTGTCTCCCTGTTCTCTGGAGCAGCCTCTCTGTCTACCTGTCTCCCTGTTTCTGTGGAGCAGCCTCTCTGTCTACCTGTCTCTCTGGAGCAGCCTCTCTGTCTACCTGTCTTCCTGTTTCTGTGGAGCAGCCTCTCTGTCTACCTGTCTCCCTGTTTCTCTGGAGCAGTCTCTCTATCTACCTGTTTCCCTGTTTCTCTGGAGCAGCCTCTGTCTACCTGTCTCCCTGTTCTCTGGAGCAGCCTCTCTGTCTACCTGTCTCTTTGGAGCAGCTTCTCTGTCTACCTGTCTCTCTGGAGCAGCATCTCTGTCTACCTGTCTCTCTGGAGCAGCATCTCTGTCTACCTGTCTCTCTGGAGCAGCTTCTCTGTCTCCCTGTTCTCTGGAGCAGCCTCTCTGTCTACCTGTCTCCCTGTTTCTGTGGAGCAGCCTCTCTGTCTACCTGTCTCTCTGGAGCAGCCTTTCTGTCTACCTGTCTCCCTGTTTCTGTGGAGCAGCCTCTCTGTCTACCTGTCTCCCTGTTTCTGTGGAGCAGCCTCTCTGTCTACCTGTCTCCCTGTTTCTCTGGAGCAGCCTCTCTGTCTACCTGTCTCCCTGTTTCTCTGGAGCAGCCTCTCTGTCTACCTGTCTCCCTGTTCTCTGGAGCAGCCTCTCTGTCTACCTGTCTCCCTGTTTCTCTGGAGCAGCCTCTCTGTATACCTGTCTCCCTGTTTCTCTGGAGCAGCCTCTCTGTCTACCTGTCTCCCTGTTCTCTGGAGCAGCCTCTCTGTCTACCTGTCTCCCTGTTTCTCTGGAGCAGCCTCTCTGTATACCTGTCTCCCTGTTTCTCTGGAGCAGCCTCTCTGTCTACCTGTCTCCCTGTTCTGTGGAGAAGCCTCTCTGTCTACCTGTCTCCCTGTTTCTCTGGAGCAGCCTCTCTGTCTACCTGTCTCCCTGTTTCTGTGGAGCAGCCTCTCTGTCTACCTGTCTCCCTGTTTCTCTGAAGCAGCCTCTCTGTCTACCTGTCTCCCTGTTCTCTGGAGCAGCCTCTCTGTCTACCTGTCTCCCTGTTTCTCTGGAGCAGCCTCTCTGTATACCTGTCTCCCTGTTTCTCTGGAGCAGCCTCTCTGTCTACCTGTCTCCCTGTTCTGTGGAGAAGCCTCTCTGTCTACCTGTCTCCCTGTTTCTCTGGAGCAGCCTCTCTGTCTACCTGTCTCCCTGTTTCTGTGGAGCAGCCTCTCTGTCTACCTGTCTCCCTGTTTCTCTGAAGCAGCCTCTCTGTCTACCTGTCTCCCTGTTTCTGTGGAGCAGCCTTTCTGTCTACCTGTCTCCCTGTTCTGTGGAGCAGCCTCTCTGTCTACCTGTCTCCCTGTTTCTCTTGAGCAGCCTCTCTGTCTACCTGTCTCCCTGTTTCTCTGAAGAAACCCTTTATAAAGACAGTAACTAGCTAACACCAGACACAGATGAAGACCTAGCTAGCCAGTAACTAGCTAATACCAGACACAGATGAAGACCTAGCTAGCCAGTAACTAGCTAATACCAGACACAGAAGAAGACCTAGCTAGCCAGTAACTAGCTAATACCAGACACAGAAGAAGACCTAGCTAGCCAGTAACTAGCTAATACCAGACACAGATGAAGACCTAGCTAGCCAGTAACTAGCTAATACCAGACACAGATGAAGACCTAGCTAGCCAGTAACTAGCTAATACCAGACACAGAAGAAGACCTAGCTAGCCAGTAACTAGCTAACACCAGACACAGATGACGACCTAGCTAGCCAGTAACTAGCTAATACCAGACACAGATGAAGACCTAGCTAGCCAGTAACTAGCTAATACCAGACACAGAAGAAGACCTAGCTAGCCAGTAACTAGCTAACACCAGACACAGATGACGACCTAGCTAGCCAGTAACTAGCTAACACCAGACACAGATGAAGACCTAGCTAGCCAGTAACTAGCTAACACCAGACACAGATGAAGACCTAGCTAGCCAGTAACTAGCTAATACCAGACACAGATGAAGACCTAGCTAGCCAGTAACTAGCTAATACCAGACACAGAAGAAGACCTAGCTAGCCAGTAACTAGCTAATACCAGACACAGATGAAGACCTAGCTAGCCAGTAACTAGCTAACACCAGACACAGATGACGACCTAGCTAGCCAGTAACTAGCTAACACCAGACACAGATGAAGACCTAGCTAGCCAGTAATTAGCTAACACCAGACACAGATGAAGACCTAGCTAGCCAGTAACTAGCTAATACCAGACACAGATGACAGGGGAAACATATAAGTATTTTTGCCATAGATGAAAAGTGTAAACTTGTAATTATATTTGCTTACATCCTATTGTAAAATGTTGGCACCAGCACAGTAGCTATCTAGATATATAAACCACGCCCCTCTGCAAACACGCCTTCTCCATGTTGGTTACAAGGCGGTACTTGTTTAAATAAGGTAAGAGAATATCATGTTTCCTTTGGTGTATTAAAATTAGAGTTAGGGTGATGTCACCCTCTCCCCTTAATTATCTCGCCTCTTGAATCCAAGTGTTTGACACGGGGGAGGGGACCAGTAACTTTATGATCAAACTTCATCAATGTAGAAGGAACCGTCATTATTCACACTTTGAACTGGTTTCACCCAGATTCCATCCAATTTGATGAAAATCATGATTTTGACAGTTTGTGACATTTGAAGCTAATTTCCTGCAATTTAAATCTAAAAAACAACGTGAGGTTTTATAACTCAGCTAATACTATTCTTCTCATTTTGCCATGAGGATGAGAAAAATATGTGCTTTTTAAAGCTAATTTCCTGTAATTTAAATCTAAAAACGATGTGAGGTTTTATAACTCAGCTAATACTATTCTTCTCATTTTGCCATGAGGATGAGAAAAATATGTGCTTTTTAAAGCTAATTTCCTGTCATTCTAAACATTTTGCTATGGCTTATGACGTGATCATATGCTTTAGGGATTAACATGGGTAGCCGGGGTCCCTGGAACACACAATTAATGACAAGGAAAATGACTATATTTTCCACAATGTAGCACTAATGTAATTACACAAAATACACAGCGTGCGCAGTGGCTGTCACGGCCGTAGAAAGAGGTGGACCAAAGTGCAGCGTGGTGAGCGTGCATTTTCCTTTTATTTAAAATGTCGCCAACAAACCGTCACAGGGCTATTAGTGCCACTAACAAAAGTGAACTACCCACACTGAAAGAGGGGAAAAAGGGCTACCTAAGTATGATTCCCAATCAGAGATAACGATGGACAGCTGTCCCTGATTGAGAACCACACCCAGCCAAAACATAGAAATAAAGAAACATAGAAAACAAAACATAGAATGCCCACCCCACATCACACCCTGACCTAACCAAAATAGAGACATAAAAAGGGTCTCTCAGGTCAGGGAGTGACAGTAGCAGATTAGCACAAAATTGAATAGCACCTTATCCAAACACAACCAAACACATTGTCACGTTGTCACAAAGACAGCATAAATTCAAAACACATGGATAATTGACACACTCTACTGGAAAACCCCTACAGTATAGCCGATAAAATAGCATGTTCCTCTTTGAGCTGACATTGTGACTCTTCAGACAGTCACACATTTGATAGGCCCATGCACAATTCACAATACAGGCATATCTGTCACAGTCATGAAGTCTGTTAACAATTCTATTTCCTCATGTCCTAGAATGTAGGCTTCTGTCCTATTCAGTCCCAATCCCACTGAAACCCCGAAATCTTGACTCTTGTTTCACATGAAAATTCCTAACTATTCTGTAATTCATAAGGTTGCATTTCCCTCATGCCTCTCTAAATTGTTAAAACAGACTTCGTGTCTGTGACAGAGATGCCTGTGTATTGAATAAGCACTGTCTCTCACCTCTGCATTTCAAACTACCGCTATGATATTTCCCTCACGTCTCTGCGCTGTCTCGTATCGCTGCCCTTTATGAACGCTTAGGTAGAGAATGTGGGATCAACAAACACTCTGCCGCTAGATATGGATATGTATTTTTTAACAGAGTTGGTCCCCTTTAAGATACCCCTGATATTGAAACTATTTCTACTCTTCATCCCCCTGTTCATGAGCTGATCTGCTGTCTTTATAATCATCAACTCTAGTTTGCCAAGTACAGGAGATATTCTGTCATTTTTTCCAAGGACGTTATCTAGCTAGCTAGCTTGTCTAGGTTAGCAACTTTGGTCATTTGGCTTTAGTTTGACTGCCGTTTTGCAAAGTTTGTATGATTCCACAATGCTCGGGGTACAATCTGTGCGTCCTGAGCGCACTCTGTGTCGAGATAGCCTGCTGCTGAAATGAGCTAAATGAGTTGAGGAACATGATAACGCTGGGAATTAATGAAAAGCCTGTTTCGCAATTCACAACAATGTCATCGGTGAGGCATCTGTGGGGCATCCTCAAACGGAAGGTGGAGGAGTGCAAGGTCTCTAACATCCACCAGCTCCGTGATGTCGTCATGGAGGAGTGGAAGAGGACTCCAGTGGCAACCTGTGAAGCTCTGGTGAACTCCATGCCCAAGAGGGTTAAGGCAGTGCTGGAAAATGATGGTGGCCACACAAAATATTGACACTCTGGGCCCAATTTGGACATTTTCACTTAGGGGTGTACTCACTTTTGTTGCCAGCGGTTTAGACATGAATGGCTGTGTGTTGAGTTATTTTGAGGGGACAGCACATTTACACTGTTATACAAGCTGTACACTCACTACTTTACATTATAGCAAAGTGTTATTTCTTCAGTGTTGTCACATGAAAACATATACTCAACTATTTACAAAATGTGAGGGGTGTACATATTTTAACCATCCATTAATTATATATGTTTTGAGGCTATACATTATTTGTTTATATTTACTTTGTATAAAAAACATTGGAGTTAAACAGTCTTATATGTTGGGTTCTGATGGGGTTAAACAGTTTTATATATACACAACAGTTTTACAAAACTCATTAGGTATTTATATGTATATATACACAACAGTTTTACAAAGCTCATTAGGTATTTATATGTATATATACACAACAGTTTTACAAAGCTCATTAGGTATTTATATATATATATATATACCCAACAGTTGTACAAAGCTCATTAGGTATTTATATATATATATACACAACAGTTTTACAAAGCTCATTAGGTATTTATATACAGTGGGGCAAAAAAGTATTTAGTCAACCACCAATTGTGCAAGTTCTCCCACTTAAAAGATGAGAGAGGCCTGTAATTTTCATCATAGGTACACTTCAACTATGACAGACAAAATGAGGAAAAAAAATCCAGAAAATCACATTGTAGGATTTTTTATGAATTTATTTGCAAATTATGGTGGAAAAAAAGTATTTGGTTAATAACAAAAGTTTATCTCAATACTTTGTTATATACCCTTTGTTGGCAATGAAAGAGGTCAAACGTTTTCTGTATGTCTTCACAAGGTTTTTCACACACTGTTGCTGCTATTTTGGCCCATTCCTCCATGCAGATCTCCTCTAGAGCAGTGATGTTTTGGGGATGTTGCTGAGTAACAAGGACTTTCCAGTCCCTCCAAAGAGTTTCTGTGGTGTTGAGATCTGGAGACTGGCTAGGCCACTCCAGCACCTTGAAATGCTTCTTACGAAGCCACTCCTTTGTTGCCCGGGCGGTGTGTTTGGAATCATTGTCATGCTGAAAGACAAAGATAGGTATTTATATATATATACACAACAGTTTTACACAGCTCATTAGGTATTTATATATATATACACACAACAGTTTTACACAGCTCATTAGGTATTTATATATATATATATATACACAACAGTTTTACACAGCTCATTACGTATTTATATATATATATACACAGCAGTTTTACAAAGCTCATTAGGTATTTCTATATATATATATATATATATACACAACAGTTTTACGCAGCTCATTAGGTATTTATATTTATATACACAACAGTTGTACAAAGCTCATTAGGTATTTATTTATATATATATACAACCATTTTACAAAACTCATTAGGTATATATATATATATTTATTTAACTTTATTTTACCAGGCAGGTCAATTAAGAACAAATTCTTATTTACAATGGTGGCATAAGTTGTATTCTTCAATATCATGAACACGTCATTACATTCTAAGTCCATCAATGGATGTGGGGAGTACAGGCCTTTTAAAGGCAGACTCTGATTTAAATATTGATGTTTTGTTGGTTGACTTGGAAGAGATCATTGAGAGAGAGAGAGATAAATCCCCTGAATAAACAAATTAATCTGCCTTGAAGCACAGAGAATTGAAATGAAGAGTTCATCTTAGCCGAGAACGTTCATACACACACACACACACACACACACACACACACACACACACACACACACACACACACACACACACACACACACACACACACACACACACACACACACACACACACACACACAACCATCACAAGGAAAATCTAATTAAAGTCTAGAGGGAGGGAAATGCTTTTAGTCACATCTTCACTACCTTATGACATATTGAATTTGATGCAGTTTTTAAATGGATGTCAGTTTGTGATATTTCAGATGATAATATCGCGGTAAGTTCTACACCTGTTGTATTTGGCGATTAGGTGACAAATAACATTTGATTTGATTTTTGTTTATTGTCACTTTTTGCTGGCTGTCTTCGGTATTGAGACATTTTTCACTGAAAATGTATCGAATATAAATTCATAACGATGACGTGTGAGTATGAATGTATGAGTGTGTGTGAGTGTGTGTGTGAGTGGGTGACTGTGTGTGTGTGTGAGTGAGTGACTGTGTGTGTGTGTGAGTGAGTGAGTGACTGTGTGTGTGTGTGTGTGTGTGTGTGTGTGTGTGTGTGTGTGTGTGTGTGTGTGTGTGTGTGTGTGTGTGTGTGTGTGTGTGTGTGTGTGTGTGTGTGTGTGTGTGTGTGTGTGTCTCCTATAGAGCTCCATTTTTATGGAACGGTCTGCCTACCCATGTCAGAGACGCAAACTCGGTCTCAACCTTTAAGTCTCTACTGAAGACTCATCTCTTCAGTGGGTCATATGATTGAGTGTAGTCTGGCCCAGGAGTGGGAGGGTGAACGGAAAGGCTCTGGAGCAACGAACCACCCTTGCTGTCTCTGCCTGGCCGGTTCCCCTCTTTCCACTGGGATTCTCTGCCTCTAACCCTATTACAGGGGCTGAGTCACTGGCTTTACTGGGGCTCTCTCATGCCGTCCCTGGAGGGGGTGCGTCACCTGAGTGGGTTGAGTCACTGATGTGGTCATCCTGTCTGGGTTGGCGCCCCCCCCCCCCCCCCCCCCCCCCCTTAAGTTGTGCCGTGGCGGAGGTCTTTGTGGGCTATACTCAGCCTTGTCTCAGGATGGTTGGTGGAAGTTGGTGGTTGAAGATATCCCTCTAGTGGTGTGGGGGCTGTGCTTTGGCAAAGTGGGTGGGGTTATATCCTTCCTGTTTGGCCCTGTCCGGGGGTGTCCTCGGAGTGGGCCACAGTGTCTCCTGACCCCTCCTGTCTCAGCCTCCAGTATTTATGCTGCAGTAGTTTATGTGTCGGGGGGCTAGGGTCAGTTTGTTATATCTGGAGTACTTCTCCTGTCCTATTCGGTGTCCTGTGTGAATCTAAGTGTGCGTTCTCTAATTCTCTCCTTCTCTCTTTCTCTCTCTCGGAGGACCTGAGCCCTAGGACCATGCCCCAGGACTACCTGACATGATGACTCCTTGCTGTCCCCAGTCCACCTGGCTGTGCTGCTGCTCCAGTTTCAACTGTTCTGCCTTATTATTATTATTCGACCATGCTGATCATTTATGAACATTTGAACATCTTGGCCATGTTCTGTTATAATCTCCACCCGGCACAGCCAGAAGAGGACTGGCCATCCCACATATGCTCTCTCTAATTCTCTCTTTCTTTCTCTCTCTCGGAGGACCTGAGCCCTAGGACCATGCCCCAGGAATACCTGACATGATGACTCCTTGCTGTCCCCAGTCCACCTGACTGTGCTGCTGCTCCAGTTTCAACTATTCTGCCTTATTATTATTGGACCATGCTGGTCATTTATGAACATTTGAACATCTTGACCATGTTTTGTTATAATCTCCACCCGGCACAGCCAGAAGAGGACTGGCCACCCCACATAGCCTGGTTCCTCTCTAGGTTTCTTCCTAGGTTTTGGCCTTTCTAGGGAGTTTTTCCTAGCCACCGTGCTTCTTCACCTGCATTGCTTGCTGTTTGGGGTTTTAGGCTGGGTTTCTGTACAGCACTTTGAGATATCAGCTGATGTACGAAGGGCTATATAAAATAAATTTGATTGAATTTGATTGATTGATTGTGAGTGGGTGAGTGTGTATGTAACTGTGTGTTAGTATGTGGTACTAGTATGTGGTACGATTTTCACTAGTATGTGGTACATTTTCACTAGTATATGGTACATTTTCACTAGTAAGTGGTAATATTTTCACTAGTATGCGGTACTACTTGCACTAGTATGCGGTAATATTTCCACAAGTATGTGGTACATTTTCACTAGTATATGGTACTAATTTTCACTAGTATGTGATATATTTTTACTAGAATGTGGTACATTTTCACTAGTATGTGGTACATTTTCACCTATCGTAGTACAAACTCTAAACTGGCCTTTAATTCAAAACCTGTCATCATGCATTCATTTGGATTGTATATCTCTCACCACACAACCATTATTGTAGATTACAGTTTTCACATTTAGACTTACATTACCCAACAAAATTGACAGAAAATCTCAAATTTCCATATTTTCTATCCAATGAGTAATCAACGGTGTGATCAATGAATACATCCTCCACAATCATTCAGCCAAATGAAAAGCAGAAAAACACATATAACTGCAAGGTGTGGGGCTGTGGTCCCTGGTTCGTTTCCGGGCTGTATCGCGGTGGTCCCTGGTTCGTTTCCGGGCTGTATCGCAGTGGTCCCTGGTTCGTTTCCGGGCTGTATCGCAGTGGTCCCTGGTTCGTTTCCGGGCTGTATCGCAGTGGTCCCTGGTTCGTTTCCGGGCTGTATCGCGGTGGTCCCTGGTTCGTTTCCGGGCTGTATCGCGGTGGTCCCTGGTTTGTTTCCGGGCTGTATCGCGGTGGTCCCTGGTTCGATTCCGGGCTGTATCGCGGTGGTCCCTCGTTCGATTCCGGGCTGTATCGCGGTGGTTCCTGGTTCGATTCCGGGCTGTATCGCGGTGGTCCCTGGTTCAATTCCGGGCTGTATCGCGGTGGTCCCTCGTTCGATTCCGGGCTGTATCGCGGTGGTTCCTGGTTCGATTCCGGGCTGTATCGCGGTGGTCCCTGGTTCAATTCCGGGTTGTATCGCAGTGGTCCCCGGTTTGATTCCGGGCTGTATCACAGTGGTCCCCGGTTCGAATCCAGGCTGTATCACAGTGGCCCCCGGTTCAATTCCAGGCTGTATCACAGTGGTCCCTGGTTCGATTCCAGGCTGTATCGCTGCGCTCCCTGGTTCGATTCCAGGCTGTATCGTAAGACATACTTGTGATGGTTCACGGAAGCAGGACCTCTGTGACCCTCGTCCACAAGCTCTTTGGCTTCTTCTTCTCCCTCGCTGTCTATCTGCTCCATGTTGAAGGACATGTCAAGGGCTCACAGTTTTATATGGTGATCAGTTGTCGTGACCACTATGTGAAATCAATGAGCAAAAAAATGAGGTGAAATCATCATTTACCAGTAATGAGTAGTCATAATGCGTGGTTATTATGTACTATACATGTCATTTAAATGTTTATACTTTACAAACACACCTTTTTATTTCTTTAGTTCTCAAAATCCATATATAGAAGACAAACCAGTTCTATAGGTTTAGCAAACAGTTAAGTGATTAACCATTTAGTGCAGTTGGATTAATTAAGTAACAATCAAATGAGATAAGAAGAGAATCATGTGAAAAGTATTGTGAGCATTGTATTGTGAAAGGCAATTACTTTTTAATGATAGGTATTTCTAGATAAAAACACTGATTAGGTTTTGTGAAAAAAGTTACTGTGTGATTTTGTCTGTTGTACTTAATTTGAAAATGTGCTGAAAGTTTTTGAAAAAAAAACAGCCATTATTCATGATCTGTTTTGAGTATTGTACTAAGAGTTGTTGACATTTTACCACATACCTCTGAAAATAATACCAAAGTGCTATTGGCCCTCATCAAAGGTCA
Organism: Oncorhynchus mykiss; assembly: GCF_013265735.2. Classification (NCBI taxonomy): domain Eukaryota; kingdom Metazoa; phylum Chordata; class Actinopteri; order Salmoniformes; family Salmonidae; genus Oncorhynchus; species Oncorhynchus mykiss. Next base: position 3,023,589 of record NC_050571.1, on the reverse strand, counting down.
TGCATTATATAGTGAAAAGGATGCCATTTAGGACTCAATCATGTGTCTTTCTCAAAGGATGGTTTAATTTAAAGTTCCAAAAATAGAATTTTACCTTCATAAATATTCCCACACTGTGTGGTTGGAATAATACTGTGCAAATTGTGAAAATGATGATGATGCCCATTTAGTTTAAGAGCTGTTTGAAAAGACTTCCTGAAATGTCGGTCTGTTTTGGTGAGATGGAGTTTTGGCCTGGCTGGTGACATGACCAGGAGGTAAATTATTTAATAGACCAATAATAAAGAGAGTTCCAAACCTCTCTGCCAATAACAGCACATATTCCCCCTCAGACCACTCCCAGACAGTCCTAGCAACATGATTGTTTTAGAAATTGCCCTTTGCTCAGAAGCAATATTTGGTTCTATTTGACCATTATAAAATGAAAACAGTAAGGTGCTTAATTGTTTACCCAGAAATAATTGGATATTGAGATAAAAACGGCTAAATTAATTAATAACCTTTAAAGAATGTGTTTGGATATCTTTTCGGGTAAAAAACGCATCATAACACAACCAGCTTCTGAGGAGATTCAGGGATTCAGTGTTTGATGAAGTCCCAACAGGTCAAATACATGGTGTTACTGCTATTTTCAGGGTTTGTTGGAAACTAAAGCAGACCATTTCATGTTGTGTCTCTACGTATCAGTCCTAGGTTATCTGGGTGTCAACACCGGTCCTCTGTCACAGTGACATCTGAAGTCTGGTCTGGAGCCTGGTCTGGAGCCTGGTCTGGAGCCTGGTCTGGAGCCTGGTCTGGAACATGGTGTGGAACCTGGTCTGGGACCTGGTCTGGAACCTGGTGTGGAACCTGGTCTGGAACCTGGTCTAGAACCTGGTCTGGAACCTGGTCTGGAGCCTGCAGCTTTGATAACAACACATTGTTTGAAGAGTTGTTTAGAGTTGTCTGCATATGGTTTATGTTTTATTTTTTTTAGGTCTCTGTCTGTTCACTGAGTTCTCACTGGGAAACAATATTTCTGTTTTCAGTTCCTACCTCTTCCACTGGATGTCACCAGTCTTTGGAATTTGGTTGAGGTTATTCCTTTGTGCAATGAAGAAGTACGCCCATCTAGGAAATGTGTAAAACTGTTGAGAGTTGCGCAAGACTTGAAAAGTAGCGTTAGTTTCCTCTCGTCCTCTATTGAAAACAAATAGACCCGTCTTCAATTTGATCGATTAGAAGTTATAGGTTTAGTAGTTATTGGCTATTGAATAATATTTTCTACTTTTGTAGCTGTTAGTAAAGAAGAAACTCTCAGACGCTGGATATTATTTGTCCATGTAACTGTACTACCACTGGTGTTTTGGAGGTGGACCACACAACAAGGTGTTGAAACAGTAATCCAATCTGAACTATAACTCTTGGCCTGTCAGGTAAAAACTTTTAAAGTGTAAAGGAATCCGTTTTAAATGCTATATGGAGCCGAGAGAGAGAGAGAGACAGAGAGAGAGAGAGAGACAGAGAGAGAGAGAGAGAGAGAGAGAGAGAGAGAGAGAGAGAGACAGACAGAGAGAGACAGAGAGAGAGAGAGAGACAGACAGAGAGAGACAGAGAGAGAGAGAGAGAGAGAGAGAGAGAGAGATAGACAGACAGAGAGAGAGAGAGAGAGAGAGAGATACTACTTCCCCAATCACATTACACACCTAGGATTACGTCCATAACGGAGATCGCTATTCCCCAAATAGTGCACTACTTTTGACCAGATCCCTGTAGACCCTAGTGAACTATTTAGGGAATAGGGATCCCTTTTGGGATGCACACACAAACTTTCTCTGTTTTCTTTTGATGGAGTCAGGTATCAAGATGGTCTTTTAATAACAGATTGGATTTGATTAGGATCTGCTGACGCTGCTCTGCCCCTGCCTCTGAAAGGGTCTGTAGCTCTGAGCTCTGCAGCCCTGAATACATTAGAGCTGTCAGCAGAGTGGAGCCACAAGCCATGGGAGCGGACACCTGGGCTGGGTCCCAAATGGCACCCAATTCACTACGTAGTACACCACTTTTATTAACCAGAGCCATATTTTATTTATTTTATTTTTATTTTACCTTTATTTAACCAGGTAGGCAAGTTGAGAACAAGTTCTCATTTACAATTGCGACCTGGCCAAGATAAAGCAAAGCAGTTCGACAGATACAACAACACAGAGTTACACATGGAGTAAAACAAACATACAGTCAATAATAAAGTATAAACAAGTCTATATACAATGTGAGCAAATGAGGTGAGAAGGGAGGTAAAGGCAAAAAAAGGCCTTGGTGGCAAGGTAAATACAATATAGCAAGTAAAACACTGGAATGGTAGTTTTGCAATGGAAGAATGTGCAAAGTAGAAATAAAAATAATGGGGTGCAAAGGAGCAAAATAAATAAATAAATTAAATACAGTTGGGAAAGAGGTAGTTGATAGGGCTAAATTATATGTGGGCTATGTACAGGTGCAGTAATCTGTGAGCTGCTCTGACAGTTGGTGCTTAAAGCTAGTGAGGGAGATAAGAGTTTCCATATGGGGATCCCTATGGGCCCTTGTCAAAAGTTATACTCTACATAGGGAATAGGGTGCCATAATGGACAGAGCCCAGGGAGCGGACACCAGAACGCGGGACGGGAGGTGCCCTTGGGCTACTGTGATCTTAGCCTCGCCCCTGTCGGATAGATCGGACAGTCACAGTGGCTGCCGGCCATGCCGTGAGGCTTCCTCTGGCAGAGAAAATTGCCACGGAATGAAAAAAGTCCATCAAAGGAAAAAGAGAACAAACAATAAGAGGGGAAAGATGGAGGGGATAAACAGTGGAGAGGGAGGGGGAAGAGATAGAGGAAAGATGGAGGGGGGATAAACAGTGGAGAGGGAGGGGGAAGAGAGAGGGGATAAACAGAGGAGAGGAAGGGGGAAGAGATAGAGGAAAGATGGAGGGGGGGATAAACAGTGGAGAGGGAGGGGGAAGAGAGAGGGGATAAACAGAGGAGAGGAAGGTATAGAGAGAGGGGATAAACAGAGGAGAGGGAGGGGGAAGAGAGAGGGGAAAGATGGAGGAGGGGATAAACAGAAGAGAGGAAGGGTGGAGAGAGAGGGGGAAGATGGAGGGGGATGAACAGAGGAGAGGGAGGGGGAAGAGAGAGGGGATAAACAGTGGAGAGGAAGGTGGAGAGAGAGGGGATAAACAGAGGAGAGGAAGGGGGAAGAGATAGAGGAAAGATGGAGGAGGGGATAAACAGTGGAGAGGGAGGGGGAAGAGAGAGGGGATAAACAGAGGAGAGGAAGGGGGAAGAGATAGAGGAAAGATGGAGGAGGGGATAAACAGTGGAGAGGGAGGGGGAAGAGAGAGGGGATAAACAGTGGAGAGGAAGGTGGAGAGAGAGGGGATAAACAGAGGAGAGGAAGGGGGAAGAGATAGAGGAAAGATGGAGGAGGGGATAAACAGTGGAGAGGGAGGGGGAAGAGAGAGGGGATAAACAGAGGAGAGGAAGGTATAGAGAGAGGGGATAAACAGAGGAGAGGGAGGGGGAAGAGAGAGGGGAAAGATGGAGGAGGGGATAAACAGAAGAGAGGAAGGGTGGAGAGAGAGGGGGAAGATGG
>NC_050571.1:3012474-3014974 GCF_013265735.2 Oncorhynchus mykiss | reverse complement strand
ATTAAAAACATCAAGGGACAGGACATCATAATCCTACTGGAAACATGGTGTCGTGGAGACATAGATACTCAGTGTCCCTCAGGCTATAGAGAAAGTTTACTACCATCAATCAAACATAAAAATGTTAAACGGGGCCGAGACTCAGGTGGAATCATCATTTGGCATAAGCAGGACTTAGCACTGAATGAAATGAAAAAAGGTACCACTCACATTTGGCTAAAACTTAACAAAGGTACAATCTATTGTGACAATGATGTATACATATGTGCAGCTTATGCTCCTCCTTCAGATTCATCATATTATGATGATCAGTTTTTTGACAATCTCCAGACAGAAATCATTACATTTCAGGCGCAGGGTAAAGTGCTTCTTTGTGGAGATTTCAATGCAAGAACAGGTTCTGAGCCTGACTACACTGATGCGGGAGGTAACCACCACATATTTGGACACCCCTCCTTGTACAGTAGCCCTATTATAAATAATAGAAACAGTCCTGACCAAATACTGAACAAAAATGGAAAAGAGTTAGTACATCTCTGTCGAGCCTTAGGCCTGTACATGCTTAATGGTAGAATCAGAGGGGACTCTTTAGGTCAGTTTACTTACTGCTCAGCTCTTGGGACAAGTGTAGTCGATTATGCCATCACTGACATTGACCCCTCCTCCATTAGTGCATTCACTGTCAGACCACAGACACCATTGTCAGATCACAGTCAGATCAACGTGTTTCTGAAGAAATTAACCGCCAATATTCATTCAAAAAAACAGCCCAATAAACTTTACAACATAAACCAATCGTTCAGATGGGCTCCAAACAGTGCAGAGGCATTCATTGAAACATTGAACTCAAATGAAATGATGAACTCTATACAGTTTTTCAATAACTCACAGTACCAAAACAATAAAGATGGTGTCAATTCAGCTACCCAAAACATCAACTGCATATTCCAAAAAGCAGCATCGAAAGCAAATTTGAGAAAACCAAAGCAATGCAACATCAGAAGCAAAAATCAAAATGTTTCTGACAAATGGTTTGATAATGAATGTAAAACAATTAGAAAACACCTAAGACAAATGTCAAACAAAAAACATAAGCAGCAAAACAACCCAGAGCTACGATATGAATACTTTGAAACTCTGAAACAGTATAAACAAACACTGAAATGCAAGAAATGGAATTATACCAACAAGACACTTGATGAAATTGAAAACGCAATTGACCAAAATCAGTTCTGGGACATGTGGAACAATTTAAGCACAACAAAGCCACAAGAATTAGCCATACAAGATGTAGGAATTTGGAAAACTTACTTTGATAATCTATACAAAAACATCCCACAAAAAGACTTAAACCAGAACCAATTAGAAATTAAAGAAAAATTGAACATCCTGGAATCAGTCATTAAAAACAACCAAAATCCATTAGATTACCCAATAACCCAACAAGAACTAAATGAAAAGCTAAAATCTATTAAATCAAAAAAGGCTTGTGGTGTAGACAACATCAGAAATGAAATGCTGAAAAACAGCACACCTGAGTTGCAAAATGCTGTGCTTAAATTGTTCAACATGGTTTTAACTTCTGGCTGCTTCCCTGATGTCTGGAACCAGGGGCTCATCTCCCCTATCCACAAAAGTGGAGACAAATCAGACCCCAATAATTACAGGGGAATTTGCGTCAACAGTAACTTGGGAAAGATTTTCTGTAGCATTTTGAATTCAAGAATTCAAACCTTTCTTCAAGAAAAAAATGTAATAAGTAAATGTCAAATTGGCTTTCTCCCTAACCATCGCACTACTGACCATATATACACCTTACACACACTAATTAATAAACACGTCCACCAAAAAAAAGAGGGCAAAATCTTTGCTTGCTTTATTGACTTTAAAAAAGCATTTGATTCGATTTGGCACGAAGGGCTATTCTACAAAATTCTACAAAGTGGGCTTGGTGGTAAGGTGTATGACTTAATAAAATGTATGTACACAGAAAATAAGTGTGCAATAAAAATCAAAAACCAAAGAACAGAATTTTTTTCACAATGTCGAGGTGTGAGACAAGGCTGCAATTTGAGTCCAAATCTTTTCAACATTTATATCAATGAATTAGCAGACATGTTGGACCAATCTCCAGCCCCAGGACTCACACTATTTGACACAGAGGTGAAATACCTGCTATATGCTGATGACTTGGTACTTCTATCACCAACCAAAGAAGGTCTTCAACAAAACATTAATATTCTGGAGCAATATTGCCATAATTGGGCCCTGGCAGTAAATTTCCAAAAAACTAAAATCATGATTTTCCAAAAAAAACCCAGATGTCAGAAACAAAAATGTAAATTCACCCTGAACAACACCTTAATTGAACACACAAAAAATTACACCTACCTTGGTCTGACCATATCTGCATCGGGAAACTTTAATATGGCAGTGAAGGCACTCAAAGAAAAAGCCCGCAGAGCAATGTATGCAATAAAAATGAAATTATTCAAAATCA
>NC_050571.1:2979974-3007474 GCF_013265735.2 Oncorhynchus mykiss | reverse complement strand
GTGGAGGTGTAGTGGAGATGTAGAGAGGTGGGGGTGTATGGGGAGGAGGGGTGGTGAGGTGGAGGTGTATGGGGAGGGGGGGGTGAGGTGGAGGTGTATGGGGAGGAGGGGTGGTGAGGTGGAGGTGTAGTGGAGATGTAGAGAGGTGGAGGTGTATGAGGTGATCAAATCAAATCAAATGTTATTTGTCACATACACATGGTTAGCAGATGTTAATGTGAGTGTAGCGACATGCTTGTGCTTCTAGTTCCAACAGTGCAGTAATATCTAACAAGTGATCTGACAGTTTCACATCAACTACCTAATACACACAAGTTAAAGGAATGAATAAGAATATGTACACATACAGTTGAAGTCAGAAGTTTACATGCACCTTAGCCAAATACATTTAAACTCAGGTTTTCACAATTTTTGACATTTAATCCTAGTAATAATTCCCTGTTTTAGGTCAGTTAGGATCACCACTTTATTTTAAGAATGTGAAATGTCAGAGTAATAGTAGAGAATTATTTATTTCAGCTTTTATTTATTTCATCACATTCTCAGTGGGACAGAAGTTTACATACACTCAATTAGTATTTGGTAGCATTGCCTTTAAATTGTTTAATTTGGGTCAAACGTTTTGGGTAGCCTTCCACAAGCTTCCCACAATAAGTTGGGTGAATGTTGGCCCATTCCTCCTGACAGAGTTGGTGTAACTGAGTTAGGTTTGTAGGCCTCCTTGCTCACACACACTTTTTCAGGTCTGCCCACAAATGTTCTATGGCCAAACAGTTCTAAATTTGTTTCTTAAGACCAGAGAAAATTTTGCCAAAAAGTACGATCTTTGTCCCCATGTGTAGTTGCAAACCGTAGTCTTTGCTGAGCGCCATAGGACTCGATATAGGACTAATTTTACTGTGGATATAGATACTTTCATACCTGTTTCCTACAGCATCTTCACAAGGTCCTTTGCTGTTGTTCTGGGATTGATTTGCACTTCTTGCACCAAAGTACGTTCATCTCTAGGAGACAGAAGACGTCTCCTTCCTGAGCGGTATGACAGCTGTGTGACCCCATGGTGTTTATACTTGCGTACTATTGTTTGTACAGATGAACAAGGTATCTTCAGGCATTTGGAAATTTCTCCCACCTATGACCCAGACTTGTGGAGGTCTACAATTTTTTTTCTGAGGTTTTGGCTGATTTCTTTTGATTTTCCCATGATGTCAAGCAAAGAGGCACTGAGATTGAAGGTAGTCCTTAAAATACATCCACAGATACACCTCCAATTGACTCAGATGATGTCAATTAGCCTATCAGAAGCTTCTAAAGCCGTGACATCATTTTCCAGAATTTTCCAAACTGTTACAGTGAATTATAAGTGAAATAATTTGTCTGTAAACAATTGTTGGAAAAATGACTTGTGTCATGCACAAAGTATGACTTGCCAAAAGTATAGTTTGTTAACAAGAAATTTGTGGAGTGGTTGAAAAATGAGTTTAAAGGACTGCAACTTAGGTGTATATAAACTTCCGTCTTCAACTGTAAATATATGGATGAGCGATGGCCGTGCGGCATAGGCAAGATGCGGTAGATGGTATACAGTACAGTATATACATATGAGATGAGTAATGTAGGGTAGGTAAACATTATATAAAGTGGCATTGTTTAAGTGACTAGTGATACATTTATTACATACAATTTTTTACTATTAAAGGGGCTTGAGATTTGAGTCTGTATGTTGGCAGCAGCCTCTCTATGTTAGTGATGGCCGTTTAACAGTCTGAAGGCCTTGAGATAGAAGCTGTTTTTCAGTCTCTCGGTCCCAGCTTTGATGCCCCTGTAGTGACCTCGCCTTCTGAATGATAGCGGGGTGAACAGGCAGTGGCTCAGGTGGTTGTTGTTTGGCCTTCCTGTGATATCGGGTGCTGCAGGTAAACTGGAGGGCAGGTAGTTGGCCCCCGGTGTGGTGTTCTGGAGACAACACCCCGATGTCACAGGAAGGCCAAACAACAACCACTTGAGCCACTGCCTGTTCACCCCGCTGTCATTCAGAAGGCGAGGTCACTGTGGGTGCTGAGCAGTTGCCGTACCAGGCGGTGATACAGCCCGACAGGATGCTCTCGATTATGCTTCTGTAAAGGTTTGTGAGTGTATTCGGTGACAAACCAAATTTATTTTGCCTCCACGCAGTTGTGGGTGAACAGGGAGTACAGGAGAGGGCTGAGAACGCACCCTTGTGGGGCCCCAGTGTTGATGATCAGCGGGGTGCAGATGTTGTTTCCTACCCTCACCACCTGGGGGTGGCCTGTCAAAAATTCCAGGACGCAGTTGCACCGGGCAGGGTCGAGACCCAGGATCTCGAGCTTAATGATGAGTTTGGAGGGTACTATGGTGTTAAATGCTGAGCTGTAATCGATGAACAGCATTCTTACATAGGTATTCCTCTTGTCCAGATGGATTAGGGCAGTGTGCAGTGTGATTGTCATTGTGTCGTCTGTGGACCTATTTGGGCGGTAAGCAAATTGGAGTGGGTCTAGGGTGTCAGGTAGGGTGGAGGTGGTATGGTCCTTGACTAGTCTCTCAAAGCACTTCATGATGACGGAAGTGAGTGCTATGGGGCGGTAGTCGTTTAGCTCAGTTACCATAGCTTTCTTGGGAACAGGAACAGTGGTGGCCCTCTTGAAGCATGTGGGAACAGCAGACTGGTATAGGGATTGATTGAATATGTCCGTAAACACCCCAGCATGCTGGTCTGCGCATGCTCTCTAGGGATGCCGTCTGGGCCTGCAGCCTTGCGAGGGGTAACACGTTTAAATGTTTTCCTCACGTCGGCTGCAGTGAAGGAGAGTCCGCAGGTTTTGGTAGCGGGCCTTGTCAGTGGCACTGTATTGTCCTCAAAGCGAGCAAAAAAAAGTTGTTTAGTTTGTCTGGGAGCAAGACGTCGATGTGGTTTTCTTTTTTTGTAATCTGTGATTGACTGTAGACCCTGCCACATACGTCTCGTGTCTGGGCTGTTGAATTGTGACTACTGGAGATGTATGAAGGAAGGAAGGAGAGAGGCTTCATTGCTGGTCATGGGTCCACCTTCAACATATGTTATCTATCTTGAAAAGTTTAACTTCAGTAAGAGATTAAAAGGGTGTGAAAGTAGTTTTTTTGTTGTGTGTTTACATGTCATGGTGTATATCAGAGAGTCATCTGCCATCTGTAGGTAGCCATGGCTGCGGGAAGATGTTTTGATTTGACATCTGCAGTGCAAAAAATAAAGTATACCTTGACTTTGTCCACATTTGGTAACGTTTCAGCCTTATTATAAAATGGATTGAATAGTTTTTATCCCTCATCAATTTACACACAATACCCCAGAATGACAAAGCAAAAATAGGGTTTTTAGAATTTTTTCAGAAACAGGACTATGACATTTCCATAAGTATTCAGACCCTTTACTCAGTACTTTTTTGAAGCACTTTTGGCAGCGATTACAGGTTCAAGTCCTCCTGGGTATGACGCTACAAGCTACAGGTACACCTGTATTTGGGGAGTGTCTCCCATTCTTCTCTGCAGATCCTCTCAAACTTTGTCAGGTTGAATGGGGAACGTCGCTGCACAGCTATTTTCAGATATCTCCAGAGATGTTCGATCAGGTTTAAATCCGGGCTCTGGCGGGCCACTCAAGGACATTCAGAGACTTGTCTAGAAGCCACTCCTGCGTTGTCTTGGCTGTGTGCTTAGGGTCATTGTCCTGTTGGAAGGTAAACCTTTGCCGCAATCTGAGACTCTGGAGCAGTTTCTCATCAAGGATCTCTTCACCCCAGTCTGAGACTCTGGAGCAGGATCTCATTAAGGATCTCTTCACCCCAGTCTGAGACTCTGGAGCAGGATCTCATCAAGGATCTCTTCACCCCAGTCTGAGACTCTGGAGCAGGTTCTCATCAAGGATCTCTTCACCCCAGTCTGAGACTCTGGAGCAGTTTCTCATCAGGGATCTCTACACCCCAGTCTGAGACTCTGGAGCAGGTTCTCATCAAGGATCTCTACACCCCAGTCTGAGACTCTAGAGCAGGTTCACATCAAGGATCTCTCTGTACTTTGCTCCATTCAAACTTCTTTATTTAAGAATGATGGAGGCCACTGTGTTCTTGGGGACCTTTGATGCTGCAGACATTTTTTGTACCCTTCCCCAGATCTGTGCCTGTCTCGACACAATTCCTTCGACCTCATGGCTTTCTTTTTGCTCTGACAAGCACGGTCAACTGTGGGATCTTATATAGACAGGTGTGTTCCTTTCCAAATCATGTCCAATCAATTTAATTTACCACTGGTGGACCTCAGTCAAGTTATAGAAACACCTGAAGGATGATCAATAGAAACAGGATGCACCTGAGGTCAATTTCAAGTCTCATACCACAGGTTCTGAAAACGTATCTAAATATGGTATTTCTGTTTGAAATTTTTAATGCATTTTCAAACATTTCTAAATACCTGATTTTGCTTTGTCATTATGTGGTACTGTGATGTCATTATGTGGTATTGTGATGTTATTATGTGATATTGTGATGTCATTATGTGGTATTGTGATGTCATTACGTGGTATTGTGATGTTATTATGTGATATTGTGATTATGTGATATTGTGATGTCATTATGTGGTATTGTGATGTCATTATGGGGTATTGTGTTTTCATTATGGGGTATTGTGTGTAGATTGATGAGGATTAATCTTTTTTTAATCCATTTTAGAATAAGCCTGTAACGTAACAAAATGTGGAAAACGTCACTGTGTCTGTATCATGATGTATGTTTTATCAGTGTTACATGTCATTAGTACTTCATGATGTGTGTTTATCAATGTTACATATCATTAGTACATAATGATGTATGTTTTATCAGTGTTACATATGATTAGTACATCATGATGTATGTTTTATCAGTATGTTTTATCAGTGTTACATATCATTAGTTTATCATGATGTATGTTTTGAATGTGTTTTAACCTTGTGATGTTGTCAATGGATGATTCACTAAATTAAATGGTATTTTAATATAAACTTTGTCTGTCATCTCTTCCACAACGCTGTCATCTGTCAATTCCCTGACCCGTACCTCTGCACATCGGCACCCTCGAGGGCGCCACATGTACTCGCCTTGGTGCTCTGTAGGGTCGTGGCTACTGCCTCTACTGCAGTTTCACCATCTTACCACCCCAGCTGCAGCACTCCTACTTCCCGCAGCGATGTTCAAAATGGATAAAAAAAATATGATGATCATCCATCTACACACAATGACCCATAATGACATCACAATACCACACAATGCCCATAAGGACATCACAATACCACACAATGCCCCATAATGACATCACAATACCACACAATGCCCCATAATGACATCACAATACCACACAATGCCCCATAATGACATCACAATACCCCATAATGACATCACAATACCCCATAATGACATCACAATACCCCATAATGACATCACAATACCACACAATGACCCATAATGAATAAAGTAAAAACATGTTTTTCAAGTTTTTTTTCCCAAATTTATCGAAGTACTATTTTTAAAGTTTATTTCAATTTCCGTTATACCCATGACAAATTTGCTTTCAAATGTCAGCATGTCGACGAAACATAAGGCCAAATACACAACTTTGAGAATACCCGGCCTACAAGACCATTTTCATGCCCTCTCCTGAGTCTGAGGGCCCGGAGACTCACACTTTACCTGGGGTGCGGCTTGGCCTGGCGGCGCTGAAATGTACCAGGCCATAAAGACACTAAGCTGGGAGTTGAAATGAACATTCTCCAGGCCATAAAGATACTAAGCTCGGAGTTGAAAACAACATTCTCCAGGCCATGAAGATACTAAGCTCTGAGTTGAAAACAACATTCTACAGGCCATAAAGATACTAAGCTCGGAGTTGAAATGAACATTCTCCAGGCCATAAAGACACTAAGCTCGGAGTTGAAAATGAAATCGGAGGTAGTTGCTACAATTGAGGCCCTAATAAAGGAGGTTTCTGACACTTTAAAAGCAAATTTAATTATCCTGTGAAACGAGACAGTGCCAGCTGTCACATCACTCAAAACACAACATCAAGATTGATGCACTAGAGACCTCCGCTAACCGTGTCTCCTACCTGACTACTTCCCTGAATGTGAAACACCTGCTTGCAGATCTGAAAAAGGTAAAAGAGCTGTGTGAGCTTAGAAGGATTTTCTCACCGCAATAACCTGAGACTGGTATCGGTCCCAGAGTCAGAGGAAATGCCTCAAGCCATGGATTTCGCCTCCGTTCCTGGGCTGTTGAAGGATGTTCTCGCCATGGATGAGAAGCCCCTGATTGGATGAGAAGCCCCTGATTGGATGAGAAGCCCCTGATTGGATGAGAAGCCCCTGATTGGATGAGAAGCCCCTGATTGATCGTGCCCGCCGGTCACTGCACCCAAAGCCCCGGGACGGTGAGATGCCCCGTGACATCATTCTTTGAGTGCACTTTTTCCCATGAGAAGACAGAGAAGACAGAGAAGACAGAGACGACGAGCCCGCAATACCACTCTGAGCTCTCAAGGACGGAGCTTCTCCATCTAACAAGACTACACCCCGACTGTGTCCAGGCAGCTCGCAGCTTTCCAAACGAGACGGGACCATCCAGGTATGAAGTACAGACTGTGATTCACAGTCCGCCTTTAGCTGGGACACCTTTGACTCTATGGCTCACATTCAACACCACATCAAGAAGTCTTGAACTTGATCATAGATCAGCAACGGTAGCTTGATAACTGTGGACGGTAAGTAGCCCACCAGTTGTGTTTAGTTAGAACTGTACTATCCTGTTTAATAACTATGTTTAGTTAGAACTGTACTATCCTGTATAACTATGTTTAGTTAGAACTATCCTGTATAACCATGTTTAGTCAGAACTATCCTGTATAACCATGTTTAGTCAGAACTATCCTGTATAACTATGTTTAGTTAGAACTGTATAGTTGGCGAATACACTCAGATGTGATCGAATGTTTTGATATTCTGATGTGCTTGCGTTAAAAAGCATTCAGTCATTTTCATTTATAATTATTAAGGGTTTTCATAGTTCCTTCAAGACAAACAAAAGTTGGCTACTTTGAAGAAACTCAAATATAAAATAGATTTTGATTTGTTGTAATAACACTTTTTTTTTTTGGTTACTACATGATTCCATATGTGTTATTTTATAGTTTTGATGTCTTCACTTTTATTCTACAATGTAGAAAACAGTAAAAAATAAATAAAACAAATTGGAATGAGTGAGTGTGTCCAAATGTTTGACTGGTACTGTAGTTTTGTGGTCTTGGCTGTATGTTGTCACGTAGTCCAACTAGATTTGTATTTATTTTTTTGGTCGTTTTACAAGGATTTGCTTACTTCAAATTAGAGATTTTTGGCTGAGAGCCTTTGATACATTGTATTTTCCCTCTCAATACCTCTTATAGAATATAATTTTATACATCTACAAGTGGTGCTTTTCTAATTTCATTTGGGATTCACTTTGTTTTTTTTTCTATATATTTTTATATATATATTATATATATATATATATTTTTTGCAGCTTGAATCAAAAACACAGAATGCTACTTTATAGGACTGTGGGTTTGCATTTAACACCGCACTTTCACAGACTTGCTTTTACCTCGTTTGGGAAGGTGTATGGGGGGGGGGGGGGGGGGGGGGGGAGGTTGAATTGTTCTAATGTTGTCATTTTGTCATCTTTTTAGTGTCTTTTCCAAGTATCTCACACCGTATATTATTACTCTGAGACAAGTTATCCTGGGGGTTTTATGTATTCATTGCTTTTCCACACCATGCTCTAATGACAGGGTTTTTCAACGGGAGGAGCTCAGGGTGGCCAAAATAATACCATCAAGTACCTTCCGTGGAACATCAAAGGGGCTAACAACCCTGTGAAACGTAAGAGGATGCTGACACATTTAAAGGGGTTTTTAACGCAAATTTTTCATTTCTACAAAAAGACTCACTTGAGGACTGGTGAGCAGGAGCTGGGTTGGTCAACTGTTCCACTCTATCGTTCATAGTAAATTAAGGAGTGCTGCCAATTTGGTTGATAAATCTACTCCCTTTGTCGCATCCGAGGTTATTGCTGATCCTAAGGGATGATACCTCATAGTAACTGGTGAACTGTTTTCTACCCTTCTTGCTTTGGCTAGTGTTTATGCTCCCAATTGGGATGATACAAGTTTAATTCATACCGTTCTATCTGAAAAGAAGGAGATAGACGGGGGAGAGAGATGCAGCAAGCTGTGTGGCGGCTGGAGTTATCTGTGAAGAAGACCTGCAGACAGAGAGAGAGAGAGAGAGAGAGAGAGAAGACGATGCATTCGTGGCAGTAGTGTCACAGATGTAGGATCTTCATTGGATCACTGGATCACAACTTTCCTGCAGTGCCCAATTTAGATTCCCATTCGTTGATTTTTTTTTGGGGGGGGGGGGATTTCAACTGTACAATATACAGAGTTCATGTAGAACTATTTAATTTTTTCTCATGTTCATCAAACAAACTCCTGCACTCACTACTTATTTTTGGACAAAAAAAGGTGTAATTATTATGATTGTATTGTTATTTCTGACCATTCACCATTAGTGCATGAGCTAGAGATATCCCAGCAACCTCTTGTTATCAATGTCGTTTAAACTCCATTTTACTCTCAGATAAAGCATTTGTAAATTTCATTTCTTCTGAAGTCACCTTATTCATTGAAATTAATTTAACCCTAGGTATGTCCTGCTCTTCCACATGGGAGTCCCTCAAAAACATACCTACGTGGCCAAATGATTTCTTATGCAACCAACAAATATCAAAGCTCGCTCTCGGAGACTTCGAAACCTGAGCGAAGCAACATTAGCTACATTAGATGAGAAGTATGCTACAATTCCTTCCTCTGATATATATAAAGATTGCCAGCTACTCCAATCTGAATTTGACGAGCAGAAAAATAACTCTTACGAACTCAATACAGAGTGTATAAGTAAGGTGACAAGACCAGTAAACTCCTTGCACATCAGATATGTAAATCTGAGGCCTCACGTTTAATCCCACAAATAAGGACCCTGTCTGGTGCTACCACAGTTATACATACAAAGATCAATGATAGTCTTCAGGACTGTTTTGCACAAACTGGAATATGTTCCAGGATTCATCTAACGTCATTGAGGAGTACACCACCTCAGTCACCGGCATCATCAATAAGTGCACCGACGACGTCGTCCCCACAGAGACCGTGCGCACGTAGCCCAATCAGAAGCCATGGATTACAGGCAACATCCGCACTGAGCTAAAGGCTAGAGCTGGCACTTTCAAGGAGCGGGTCACTAATCTGGACGCTTGTAAGAAATCCCGCTCTGCCCTCTGACGAACCATCAAACAGGCAAAGCGTCAATACAGGACTAAGATTGAATCTTTCTACACCGGCTCTGACGCTTGTCAGATGTGGCAAACTTTTACGGAATACAAAGGGAAAACCAGCCGCGAGCTGCCCAGAGGCGCAAGCCTACCAGACGAACTAAATACCTTTTATTCTCCCCTCGAGGCAAGCTACACAGAAGCATGCATGAGAGCACCAGCTGTTCCGGATGACTGTGTGATCACGCTTTCCGTGTGAGCAAGACGTGAGCTAGACCTTTAAACAGGTCAACATTCACAAGGACGCAGGGCCAGACGGATTACCAGGAAGTGTACACAGTGCATGCTCAGAAAAAGTGTCTTCACTGACATTTTCAACCTCTCACTGACCGAGTCTGTAATACCTACATGTTTCAAACAGACCACCATAGTCCCTGTGCCCAAGAAAGCCTAAATGACTACAGCCCTGTAGCACTCACATCAGTATCCATGAAGTGCTTTGAAAGGCTGATCACGACTCATATCAACACCATCTTCCCGGAAAGCCTATTACAATTCGCAAACCGCCCCAACAGATCTTCAACACTGGGGCCCCTCAGGGGTCCGTGCTTAGTCCCCTCCTGTATTCCATGTTCACCCACGACTACGTTGCCAAGCACAACTGCAACACCATCATTACGTTTGCTGACAACACACCGAGAACGATGAGACAGCCTATAGGGAGGAGGTCAGAGATCTGGCAGTGTGTTGCCAGGACAACAACCTCTCCCTCAGTGTGAACAAGACAAAGGAGATGATCATGGACTACATGAAAAGGAGGGCTGAAACAGGCCCCCATTAACATCAACAGGGCTGGAGTGGAATGGGTCGAGAGTTTCAAGTTCCTTGGTGTCCATATCCCCAACAAACGATCATGGTCCAAACACACCAAGACAGTCATGAAGAGGGCACGACAACACATTTTCCCCCTTAGAGACAGAAAAGATTTGTCATGGTTTCCCAGATCCTCAAAAAGTTATACAGCTGCACCATCGAGAGCATCCTGACCGGTTTCATCACTGCTTGGCATCCAACCATAAGGCGGTACAGGGGTTACTTCGTACCATTACATCACTGGGGCCAAGCTTCCTGCCATCCAGGACCTATATACTAGGAGGTGTCAGAGGAAGGCCCAAAAAATTGCCAAGGACTCCAGTCACCCAAGTTATAGACTGTTCTCTCTGCTACCACACAGCAAGTGGTACCAGAGCGCCAAGTCTAGATCCAAAAGGCTCCTTAACAGCTTCTACCCCCAAGCCATAAGACTCCTGAACATCTAAATCTATGCATAGTGACTTCACCCCTACCTATATGTACAAATTACCTCAACAAACCTGTACCCCCACATTGACTCGGTTCCGGTACCCCTTGTATATAGCCTTATTATTGTTACACCTCCTCACTAGTCCTCTCCTCACTAGCCTGATTATTCTTTGATGGTACATTTGCCTCTTTTGTTACAGGAACATTTCAATCTCCCCAAATCCCACTATCTCCACTATCTCCAGACTAATAACTTTGTTAGAGCAGCTAAATCTCGCAATAGGCCTGTGAATACAGCAATAGACCTTTGAACTAAACAAGCTTCCTAAGGCTGCGATTTCAGATGTAAAGTTTGGAAAGTATTCAGACACCTTGTCACATTGTGTGAAGGATCGGGAGACAGGTGCAGGAATGAGTAATAGGGGTTTTTATTGACTCAAATGACAGAGTGCCATGTAAAGGCAAGCGGTTGAAGACCAAAACACAGGGTTGAATCCCAAAACAAAAGAGTGAGGAGTACCTCAAATAAATAAATGGGATGAGACCCGAAAACACAAAATGTATCATGTATAAAAACACAAAATGTATAAAATGTAAAATAATCATATATGCACATCCAAACGGCACAAAAGCCAAAAGCACAAGTTAATTTTTTGTATTTTACCAGGCAAGTCAGTTAAGAACAAATTCTTATTTTCAATGACGGCCTAGGAACAGTGGGTTAACTGCCTTGTTCAGGGGTAGAATGATATATTTGAACCTTGTCAGCTCGGGGGTTTGAACTTGCAACCTTCCAACGCTCTAACCACTAGGCTACCCTGCCGCCCCAAGTACTCACAGGTACAACGGATATGGGAACAATAATCGACCCAATGATGAAACAAAGGGCACATTTATACAAATATAAATCATTGAGGAAATGGGGACACAATGACACAGTTCGGTTGCTAGAGGCCGGTGACGTAGACCTCCGAAACTGGTGCACAGAAAGAGCAACAGTACCGGAGAGATCCGTGATACCCCTTGACGTTTTCCACATTTTGTTAAAGCCTTATTCTAAAATTGATTAATCTATCTACACACAATACTCCATAATGACAAAGTGAAAACAGGTTTTTAGAGATGTTTGCAAATGTATTAAAAATAATAACAGAAATACCTTATATACATAAGTAAATGGCCAAACGGAGCAATCAAGGGAGAAGGGTGACCAAGAACCTGATGGTCACTCTGGCAGAGCTCCAGAGTTCCTCTGTGGAGATGGGAGAAACTTCCAGAAGGACAACCATCATTCTCTGGTCTGATGAAACCAAGATTGAACTCTTTGGCCTGAATGCCCAGCGTCATGTCTGGAGGAAACCTGGCACTATCTCTAAAGTGAAGCATGGTGGTGGCAGCATCATGCTGTGGAGATGTCTTTCAGCGTCAGGGACTGGAAGGTTAGTCAGGATCGAGGGAAAGATGAACAGAGCAAAGTATAGAGAGATCCTTGATGAAAACCTGCTCCAGAGCTCGCAGGACCTCAGACTGGGGTGAAGGTTCACCTTCCAACAGGACAATGGCCCTGAGCACACAGCCAAGACAATGCAAGAGTGGCTTTGGGACAAGTCTCTGAATGTCCTTGAGTGCTCCAGCCAGAGGTGGGACTTGAACCCGACCGAACATCTCTGGAGAGGCATTAAATACTTTCTGATTGCACTGTATATGTAATTATTCATGACTTACAGAACCCTTCTTTTGTGCGAGACTCGATGGGCAAAGGATTTGGGGAAAAGGATTTGGGGGAGGAACTTGGGGTAGACACCTGGGAATCTGTGCTGCACAGGGTGCTTTCGTCTTCTTTTAGCACGAGACACAGCCTCATTCAATTCAAGGTGGTTCACCGTATCCACTGGTCCGGGGCCAAATTCGGAAGAATATTATTTGATTTTGTTCCTACTTGTGTTCGGTGTAAAACAGAACCAGACGCACCGTTTTACTTGTTTTGGGACTGTCATAAACTGTCTGGTTTATGGGAGTTCAAATTTAAATATTTCTCTGAAATATATGACACTGTTATAGATCTGTCTCACCTCACAGTCCTTTTTGGAGAAATGCCCATAGGTACCCCCCAGTCAGTGGAGGTTCCTCAGAGGAGGAAGGGGAGGACCATCCTCCTCAGTGAATTTCATATTTTGTTTGTAGTAAAACATTTAACATTTTTCTTTTTTAGATAAACTGTACAAAACAATAATCACATCACAAATGCAATGAAGGTCTACAGTAGCCTCAACAGCACTCTGTAGGGTAGCATCATGGTGTAGCCGGAGGACAACTTGGTTTCTGTACTCCTCTTGGTACGTTGACTTCAATACAAAACCTAGGAGGCTCATGCTTCTCACCCCCTTCTATAGACTTAAACAGTAATAATAACAACTTCTGGAGGACGTCCTCCAACCTATCAGAGCTCTTGCAGCATGAACTGACATGTTGTCCACTCAATCAAAAGGATCAGAGAATTAATCTAGTACTGAAAGCATAAGCTACAGCTAGCTAATACTGTTGTGTATAAAATATGGTGAGTAGCTGACTCAAAGAGAGAGAAAGATAATAGTTTAACAATTTTGGCCAAATTAATTTCTTCCAAAGTGATGGAGAAGCAAGAGAGAAAGAGAAAAAAAATATATATATATAGAGATGTCTTTATTTGATTTTTTTTCATTTTCATTTTCACTTACTTAGCTAGCAAATGCAGCTAGCTTGTTTAATCGACTGGAACAACCTGCTCAAACAGAGGGATGCTATGTTATCTTAGACTTTACAACTCTTCCAGGTCAAGGTTTTGGTTTTACTAATTTATTGCCACCGGGGCCCGCCGGTGTGTACTAACGCGTTAGTTCTATTAGCTATGCTTGACTATGACGTTTCTTTAGCTAATATGGTGACAACGATGTAGCGGTTTGGCTTGGACACGTTTTTTTCTCCTGGTCACATACAGCCGATGTGTTGTGCATTGAAGTCCACAAGAGAAGTTGAAGAGAAGGAATACAACGTGGCTGTTATGAGAGTGAACTGTGTGAACTTTACGCGTGATCGGGGGTTTATTCATTCCTCCGATTCTGTTGAAAAACGTTACTTAAACAGAAGCAAACGGAACAAAACGGGGATAAACATACCTGAATTTGTCCAATAGAAACTATTGTTTGCAAATGTTGTACTAATGTTTACACCCTATATCAGCTAGATTCAGGCACGAGTGTGCAAGGCGATATTAAATGTCACTGTCTGTCTGTCACATAAAATTTGTCTCTCGACCTGTGGTCATCTAAGTTGTAAACTTTCATTCATAGCCTAGGTTGTAGCAACCTCATGATGGGTAGAGGGACAATTAGAATATCATGTAGCAGCCTAAACCTATCGCTGTTACATTGAACTGGGTGAATGGAATAATGAACAAGAGTCATCCAATATACTGTAATAGAAATAAGGCCATGCTCATGAAAAAAAAACGTGTTTCCTCCCTCATCTTAAAACGGCACTGACCGCCACGGCCCCCTGTCAAGAACCCAGTCGGACAACGTTTCTTATTGTACAACTCTTTTAGCGGCTAATGTTCCAGAACTGGTAGAGGGCAGTCCCCCCCCCCCCCCCCCCATCGTATGGGTGGGGTGGGAGATGTGTTGTGCTCTCTGAAAGGGGGAACAACTCAATTCAAAATGGATGCTTGGACTCCACTCCAGGTCTTATGTTGAACAGTCCACCCGCTGATGGCATTCTCATTAAAACAAAAATAAGTCTGTGTTTGACATCGCTGTGATTTACGAGTTAGAGGAGCGTTTCTTCGTGGTGTTTTTTTTTTTGTCAGGACATTGAGGTTGGTGATGTGCCAAGTGATTAATTTTGAATGTGACTTGTAGATACCTTATTCCTATTGTTCTGTCAGAGCCTAAAATGTGAGCTTGTTTTGCCCTGTTTTTAAATTTGTTTACACTTACTTGTACATAGTAAATAAATAAAGATTTTTAACTTCTTAGCTTCTTAGCATTGTAAACTCTAATTTTGGACGAGTGGATGGTCAGTTTGTGGCCAGGACTGTCTGTGAGTGTGAGTGGTTGCATTTCTCCACTCCTATCCCTCGTCTGTTTACAGGAACAATGGGCGAGGCGACCACTCTGTTCCTGTATTAACTACAGACTCACCTTTAACCTTTATACCATTCTGCCCATTGTGTTTAACTAGTATAAAGTACAGTTTCGTTATAGTTATTATATATTTATTTTTTCTAGTTGAGAATATTATTTATATTGTTTATTGTGTTGTATTATTATGTGTACAAAACTGAGTTTTCCAAAAATATAAAACAATAACAATAGCGAGGTTATACAGGAGTCAACGTGCAGGGGTAGAGGTTAGTCAAGGTAACTGACAGGTAACCTGTAAGTCTATGCAGGGGTAGAGGTTAGTCAAGGTAACTGACAGGTAACCTGTAAGTCTATGCAGGGGTAGAGGTTAGTCAAGGTAACTGACAGGTAACCTGTAAGTCTATGCAGGGGTAGAGGTTAGTCAAGGTAACTGACAGGTAACCTGTAAGTCTATGCAGGGGTAGAGGTTAGTCAATGTAACTAACAGTTAACCTGTAAGTCTATGCAGGGGTAGAGGTTAGTCAATGTAACTGACAGTTAACCTGTAAGTCTATGCAGGGGTAGAGGTTAGTCAAGGTAACTGACAGGTAACCTGTAGGTCTTTGCAGGGGTAGAGGTTAGTCAAGGTAACTGACAGGTAACCTGTAAGTCTATGCAGGGGTAGAGGTTAGTCAAGGTAACTGACAGGTAACCTGTAAGTCTATGCAGGGGTAGAGGTTAGTCAAGGTAACTGACAGGTAACCTGTAAGTCTATGCAGGGGTAGAGGTTAGTCAAGGTAACTGACAGGTAACCTGTAAGTCTATGCAGGGATAGAGGTTAGTCAAGGTAACTGACAGGTAACCTGTAAGACTATGCAGGGGTAGAGGTTAGTCAAAGTGATTGAGGTCATATGCACATGTAGGTAGGGGTAAATTGACTATGCACAGATAATTAACAGAGAGTAGCAGCAGCGTGTGTGAAGAGTGTGAAGCAAGGTAACCTGCCTAAATTACTATTGACCCGTAGCACTCGCGTCTGTAGCCATGAAGTGCTTTGAAAGGCTGGTCATGGCTCACATCAACATCATTATCCCAGAAACCTTGTGTGTGTGCGTGCGTGCGTACGTGTGTGCATGTGTGACTGTGTGTGTGTTGGAGTGTCAGTGTAGTATTTTGTCTTAATCACGTTGAGGGAGAAGTTGTCCTGGCACCACATTGCCATATCTATGACCTCCTCCCTATAGGCTGTCTCCTCGGCATCGGTGATCAGGTCTATCGTTGGTAAACTTAAATGATAGTGTTGGCATCGTGCGTGGCCACGCAGTAATGGGTGAACAGGGAGTACAGGAGGGGACCAACAATGCACTCCTGAGGGGCTCCAGTGTTGAAGATCGATTGTAATATACCACAATATTCAACAGGAAGCTTCCTTGTAATATACCACTATATTTAACAGGAGCTTCCTTGTAATATACCACTATATTCAACAGGAAGCTTCCTTGTAATATACCACTATATTTAACAGGAGCTTCCTTGTAATTTACCACTATATTCAACAGGAGCTTCCTTGTAATATACCACTATATTCAACAGGAGCTTCCTTGTAATATACCAGTATATTCAACAGGAGCTTCCTTGTAATATACCAGTATATTCAACAGGCTTCCTTGTAATATACCACTATATTCAACAGGCTTCCTTGTAATATACCAGTATATTCAACAGGCTTCCTTGTAATATACCAGTATATTCAACAGGCTTCCTTGTAATATACCACTATATTCAACAGGAGGCTTCCTTGTAATATACCACTATATTCAACAGGCTTCCTTGTAATATACCACTATATTCAACAGGAAGCTTCCTTGTAATATACCAGTATATTCAACAGGCTTCCTTGTAATTTACCACTATATTCAACAGGAGGCTTCCTTGTAATATACCAGTAAGTTCAACAGGAGCTTCCTTGTAATATACCACTATATTCAACAGGAAGCTTCCTTGTAATATACCACTATATTCAACAGGAAGCTTCCTTGTAATATACCAGTAAGTTCAACAGGCTTCCTTGTAATATACCACTATATTCAACAGGAGGCTTCCTTGTAATATACCAGTAAGTTCAACAGGAGCTTCCTTGTAATATACCACTATATTCAACAGGAAGCTTCCTTGTAATATACCACTATATTCAACAGGAAGCTTCCTTGTAATATACCAGTAAGTTCAACAGGCTTCCTTGTAATATACCACTATATTCAACAGGAGGCTTCCTTGTAATATACCAGTAAGTTCAACAGGAGCTTCCTTGTAATATACCACTATATTCAACAGGAAGCTTCCTTGTAATATACCACTATATTCAACAGGAAGCTTCCTTGTAATATACCACTATATTCAACAGGCTTCCTTGTAATATACCACTATATTCAACAGGAAGCTTCCTTGTAATATACCACTATATTCAACAGGCTTCCTTGTAATATACCACTATATTCAACAGGAAGCTTCCTTGTAATATACCACTATATTCAACAGGAGCTTCCTTGTAATATACCACTATATTCAACAGGAAGCTTCCTTGTAATATACCAGTATATTCAACAGGCTTCCTTGTAATATACCAGTATATTCAACAGGAGGCTTCCTTGTAATATACCACTATATTCAATAGGCTTCCTTGTAATATACCACTATATTCAACAGGAGGCTTCCTTGTAATATACCACTATATTCAACAGGAAGCTTCCTTGTAATATACCAGTATATTCAACAGGAAGCTTCCTTGTAATATACCACTATATTCAACAGGAGGCTTCCTTGTAATATACCACTATATTCAACAGGCTTCCTTGTAATATACCAGTATATTCAACAGGAGCTTCCTTGTAATATACCACTATATTCAACAGGAGCTTCCTTGTAATATACCACTATATTCAACAGGAGCTTCCTTGTAATATACCAGTATATTCAACAGGCTTCCTTGTAATATACCACTATATTCAACAGGCTTCCTTGTAATATACCACTATATTCAACAGGAAGCTTCCTTGTAATATACCACTATATTCAACAGGAAGCTTCCTTGTAATATACCACTATATTCAACAGGAAGCTTCCTTGTAATATACCACTATATTCAACAGGAGCTTCCTTGTAATATACCACTATATTCAACAGGAGCTTCCTTGTAATATACCAGTATATTCAACAGGCTTCCTTGTAATATACCACTATATTCAACAGGCTTCCTTGTAATTTACCACTATATTCAACAGGAGGCTTCCTTGTAATATACCAGTAAGTTCAACAGGAGCTTCCTTGTAATATACCACTATATTCAACAGGAAGCTTCCTTGTAATATACCACTATATTCAACAGGAAGCTTCCTTGTAATATACCAGTAAGTTCAACAGGCTTCCTTGTAATATACCACTATATTCAACAGGAGGCTTCCTTGTAATATACCAGTAAGTTCAACAGGAGCTTCCTTGTAATATACCACTATATTCAACAGGAAGCTTCCTTGTAATATACCACTATATTCAACAGGAAGCTTCCTTGTAATATACCAGTAAGTTCAACAGGCTTCCTTGTAATATACCACTATATTCAACAGGAGGCTTCCTTGTAATATACCAGTAAGTTCAACAGGAGCTTCCTTGTAATATACCACTATATTCAACAGGAAGCTTCCTTGTAATATACCACTATATTCAACAGGAAGCTTCCTTGTAATATACCACTATATTCAACAGGCTTCCTTGTAATATACCACTATATTCAACAGGAAGCTTCCTTGTAATATACCACTATATTCAACAGGCTTCCTTGTAATATACCACTATATTCAACAGGAAGCTTCCTTGTAATATACCACTATATTCAACAGGAGCTTCCTTGTAATATACCACTATATTCAACAGGAAGCTTCCTTGTAATATACCAGTATATTCAACAGGCTTCCTTGTAATATACCAGTATATTCAACAGGAGGCTTCCTTGTAATATACCACTATATTCAATAGGCTTCCTTGTAATATACCACTATATTCAACAGGAGGCTTCCTTGTAATATACCACTATATTCAACAGGAAGCTTCCTTGTAATATACCAGTATATTCAACAGGAAGCTTCCTTGTAATATACCACTATATTCAACAGGAGGCTTCCTTGTAATATACCACTATATTCAACAGGCTTCCTTGTAATATACCAGTATATTCAACAGGAGCTTCCTTGTAATATACCACTATATTCAACAGGAGCTTCCTTGTAATATACCACTATATTCAACAGGAGCTTCCTTGTAATATACCAGTATATTCAACAGGCTTCCTTGTAATATACCACTATATTCAACAGGCTTCCTTGTAATATACCACTATATTCAACAGGAAGCTTCCTTGTAATATACCACTATATTCAACAGGAAGCTTCCTTGTAATATACCACTATATTCAACAGGAAGCTTCCTTGTAATATACCACTATATTCAACAGGAGCTTCCTTGTAATATACCACTATATTCAACAGGAGCTTCCTTGTAATATACCAGTATATTCAACAGGCTTCCTTGTAATATACCACTATATTCAACAGGAGGCTTCCTTGTAATATACCAGTAAGTTCAACAGGAGCTTCCTTGTAATATACCACTATATTCAACAGGAAGCTTCCTTGTAATATACCACTATATTCAACAGGAAGCTTCCTTGTAATATACCAGTAAGTTCAACAGGCTTCCTTGTAATATACCACTATATTCAACAGGAGGCTTCCTTGTAATATACCAGTAAGTTCAACAGGAGCTTCCTTGTAATATACCACTATATTCAACAGGAAGCTTCCTTGTAATATACCACTATATTCAACAGGAAGCTTCCTTGTAATATACCACTATATTCAACAGGCTTCCTTGTAATATACCACTATATTCAACAGGAAGCTTCCTTGTAATATACCACTATATTCAACAGGCTTCCTTGTAATATACCACTATATTCAACAGGAAGCTTCCTTGTAATATACCACTATATTCAACAGGAGCTTCCTTGTAATATACCACTATATTCAACAGGAAGCTTCCTTGTAATATACCAGTATATTCAACAGGCTTCCTTGTAATATACCAGTATATTCAACAGGAGGCTTCCTTGTAATATACCACTATATTCAACAGGCTTCCTTGTAATATACCACTATATTCAACAGGAGGCTTCCTTGTAATATACCACTATATTCAACAGGAAGCTTCCTTGTAATATACCAGTATATTCAACAGGAAGCTTCCTTGTAATATACCACTATATTCAACAGGAGGCTTCCTTGTAATATACCACTATATTCAACAGGCTTCCTTGTAATATACCAGTATATTCAACAGGAGCTTCCTTGTAATATACCACTATATTCAACAGGAGCTTCCTTGTAATATACCACTATATTCAACAGGAGCTTCCTTGTAATATACCAGTATATTCAACAGGCTTCCTTGTAATATACCACTATATTCAACAGGCTTCCTTGTAATATACCACTATATTCAACAGGAAGCTTCCTTGTAATATACCACTATATTCAACAGGAAGCTTCCTTGTAATATACCACTATATTCAACAGGAAGCTTCCTTGTAATATACCACTATATTCAACAGGAAGCTTCCTTGTAATATACCACTATATTCAACAGGAGCTTCCTTGTAATATACCACTATATTCAACAGGAGCTTCCTTGTAATATACCAGTATATTCAACAGGCTTCCTTGTAATATACCACTATATTCAACAGGAGGCTTCCTTGTAATATACCAGTAAGTTCAACAGGAGCTTCCTTGTAATATACCACTATATTCAACAGGAAGCTTCCTTGTAATATACCACTATATTCAACAGGAAGCTTCCTTGTAATATACCAGTAAGTTCAACAGGCTTCCTTGTAATATACCACTATATTCAACAGGAGGCTTCCTTGTAATATACCAGTAAGTTCAACAGGAGCTTCCTTGTAATATACCACTATATTCAACAGGAAGCTTCCTTGTAATATACCACTATATTCAACAGGAAGCTTCCTTGTAATATACCACTATATTCAACAGGCTTCCTTGTAATATACCACTATATTCAACAGGAAGCTTCCTTGTAATATACCACTATATTCAACAGGCTTCCTTGTAATATACCACTATATTCAACAGGAAGCTTCCTTGTAATATACCACTATATTCAACAGGAGCTTCCTTGTAATATACCACTATATTCAACAGGAAGCTTCCTTGTAATATACCAGTATATTCAACAGGCTTCCTTGTAATATACCAGTATATTCAACAGGAGGCTTCCTTGTAATATACCACTATATTCAACAGGCTTCCTTGTAATATACCACTATATTCAACAGGAGGCTTCCTTGTAATATACCACTATATTCAACAGGAAGCTTCCTTGTAATATACCAGTATATTCAACAGGAAGCTTCCTTGTAATATACCACTATATTCAACAGGAGGCTTCCTTGTAATATACCACTATATTCAACAGGCTTCCTTGTAATATACCAGTATATTCAACAGGAGCTTCCTTGTAATATACCACTATATTCAACAGGAGCTTCCTTGTAATATACCACTATATTCAACAGGAGCTTCCTTGTAATATACCAGTATATTCAACAGGCTTCCTTGTAATATACCACTATATTCAACAGGCTTCCTTGTAATATACCACTATATTCAACAGGAAGCTTCCTTGTAATATACCACTATATTCAACAGGAAGCTTCCTTGTAATATACCACTATATTCAACAGGAAGCTTCCTTGTAATATACCACTATATTCAACAGGAGCTTCCTTGTAATATACCAGTATATTCAACAGGCTTCCTTGTAATATACCACTATATTCAACAGGAGGCTTCCTTGTAATATACCACTATATTCAACAGGAGGCTTCCTTGTAATATACCAGTATATTCAACAGGAAGCTTCCTTGTAATATACCACTATATTCAACAGGATTCCTTGTAATATACCAGTATATTCAACAGGAGGCTTCCTTGTAATTTACCACTATATTCAACAGGCTTCCTTGTCATGTAATATCATACCCAGCCATGTGAGCGCTGATATCATATTAAGTATTTAGCATTTTCCAACCATAGCAAGCCATGTGAGCGCTAATATCGGCACATTTACCATACTCCATCTGTACCCAGCCGTTTGTGCGCTAATGTCATAGTTAGCATGCAACAAATTTATATTCCACATTAGGAATCCCAGCGCTGACATATTGGCTTCCTGTCTGTATTATTAAGTGACGGCAGACTGCAGCTCTGTGTGATTAACCACTAAACTGTCTGTGGACATTACGTTCAACCACATTACAGTTTAAATCAGGCCACAGGAGGCCAAACAAGGACTTCTGATCAACTGATTGCTGGATCTTCATGTTGTGGCTGGCCTATTCATCACCAGGGTTGAGTTTAAAATGGCTGACCGATTCATCACCAGGGTTGAGTTTAAAATGGCTGACCTAGTCATTACCAGGGTTGTGTCCAAAATGGCTGACCTATTCATCACCAGGGTTGTGTCCAAAATGGCTGACCGATTCCCTACATATTGTTCTAAGTATTCCCTAAGATGGGACTAGAGTGCCGTTTTGGACACCTAGATCGTATTGTCGATGCTGTTGTTGACCTATTTAAGAAAGAGATTTCAGGTTGTGTGGTTTGGGACCACTAGAGATACTGTAGCATCAAGGGACATGTTGTTACACTTGAAGTTTATATCACACAGTGAGACAGTCTTAACCTTGACTGCAGATAATACCTAGAGAGTTATTGTCTTTTATTACCTGGGTGAGTCGAGCCCCTGAATGCTGATTGGCTGACAGCTGCCTTATATCAGACTGTATACCACGGCTATGACAAAACATTTATTTTTTTACTGCCTTAATTACATTGGTAACCAGTTTGTAATCGCAATAACACACTACAGGTTATTTTTTGTGGTAAGTATTTTAACCTTTATTTAACTAGTCAAGTCAGTTAACTAAGAACAAATAATTTTTTTCAATGACGGCCTAGGAACAGTGGATTAACTGCCTTGTTCAGGGGCAGAACGACAGATTTTTACCTTGTCAGCTCGGGGGATTCGATCTAGCAACCTTTCGGTTACTAGTCCAACGCTCTAACCACTAGGCTACCTGTCTCCCCTATATATGGCCAATATACCACGGCTAAGGGCTGTGTCTAGGCACTCGGTGATGCTTCGTGCATAAGAACAGCCCTTAGCCGTGATATATTGGCCACATACCACACTCCCTTGCTTAAGGGTCTTATTGTGTGTGGGGTTGCTAGGTGGACTATAAGAGTTACTGTCAGGCCCACTGTCCGACAAGAAAAGAAAAGAAAATTAACAGAATAAAACACTTGCAGACAACGAACACAAGCAACAGACACTACGGGATAATTCACTGAGTGAGTCCCAAATGGCACCCTATTCCCTATATTGTGCACTACTGTTGACCAGAGCCCTTTGGGCCCTAGCTAAAAGTGGTGCACTAAATAAAGGAGGGGGTACCGTTTGATTCGCATCGCTATCAGTGTACCTGAGAGGAAATCAACAACCAATGACGTAACAACAGGAAGCAGGCAGGGTGTGTGTGTGTGTGTGTGTGTGTGTGTGTGTGTGTGTGTGTGTGTGTGTGTGTGTGTGTGTGTGTGTGTGTGTGTGTGTGTGCGTGTGTGTGTGTGTGTGTGTATATATATATATATATATCTTAAATTATGTTTAGGCCCAGAGCCCCTGGTCAAACAGCTGATGTGGTGTGTGTGTGTGTGTGTGTGTGTTGCATGATATTCAGTTACAACTGTTTCCATGGCTACCACACCTGATTGGTCGGAGAGGAGGACAACCCTTTTTGGAACTGCAGTGCCTTGTTCCACATTTTGTTACGTTATAGCCTTGTTATAAAATGGATTAAATCAAATTAAAATCCCTTCAATCTATACACAATACACCATAACGACAAAGAGACAACGGGTTTTTAGAAATGTTGCTAATTAACTTTTTTTTTTTAAGAGAAATGCCTTATTTACAGTTTTCAGACCGTTTGCTATGAGACACAAAATACCCCGTAATGACAAAGTGAAAACAGGTTTTTTCTGGCCCATTATTTTCCCATTTTATGTCCATTTATAGACTTCAACTGTATCTGTTACTTGAACTCTGTGAAGCATTTCTTTTGGCTGCAATCTGAGGCTGGTAACTCTAATGAACGTATCCTCTGCAGCAGAGGTAACTCTGGGAATACTTTGAAGAATCTATTTGATTTGTTTGACTCCTTTTAGGTTACTACGTGATTCCATCTGTGCTATTTCATAGTTTTGATGTCTTCAATAATATTCTACAATGTAGAAAATAGTAAAAATAATGTATCTAATATTTATGTCATGCAAAAAAATGCAAATTAATTACTTAAAAATCATACAATGTGATTTTCTGGATTTTTGTTTTAGATTCTCACAGTTGAAGTGTACCTATGATAAAAATTACAGACCTCTACATGCTTTGTAAGTAGGAAAACCTGCAAAATCGGCAGTGTATCAAATACTTGTTCTCCCCACTGTATATTCATGAGTAAGTGTGCCCAAACTTTTGACTGAAACTTTATATAGGGACCCACAGTTGACAGTGCATGTCAGAGCAAAAACCAAGCCACGAGGTCTAAGGAAGTGTCCGTAGAGCTCAGAGAAAGGATTGTGTCGAGGCACAGATCTGGGGAAGGGTACCAAAACATTTCTGCAGCATTGAAGGTCCCCAAGAACACAGTGGCCTCCATCATTCTTAAATGGAAGAAGTTTGGAACTACCAAGACTCTTCCTAGAGCTGGCCTCCAGGCCAAACTTAGAAATTGGGGGAGAAGGGCCTTGGACATGTGGCGGATGAATCAGAATTAGTTGGGTAGCATAGATAAATAAGATGTTTTATTTACATAATATGCTTATGTGAGATACTTGTCATTAGAATGTATCCTTTTGGACTATAGTGTTGGCAGTTGCACTTTTCCCTCAGCTAGGGCTCAGTCACCTGGGGCTCAGTCACCTGGGGCTCAGTCACCTGGGGCTCAGTCACCTGGGGCTCAGTCACTTGGGGCTCAGTCACCTGGGGCTCAGTCACCTGGGGCTCAGTCACTTGGGGCTCAGTCACCTGGGGCTCAGTCACCTGGGGCTCAGTCACCTGGGGCTCAGTCACTTGGGGCTCAGTCACCTGGGGCTCAGTCAACTGGGGCTCAGTCACCTGGGGCTCAGTCATTTGGGCCCAGAGAGGGGAGAGGTCAGGCTTGTCTTTTACAGTGCCTTGCGAAAGTATTCGGCCCCCTTGAACTTTGCGACCTTTTGCCACATTTCAGGCTTCAAACATAAAAATATAAAACTGTATTTTTTGTGAAGAATCAACAACAAGTGGGACACAACCAAAAACTGAAAAATTGGGCGTGCAAAATTATTCAGCCCCTTTACTTTCAGTGCAGCAAACTCTCTCCAGAAGTTCAGTGAGGATCTCTGAATGATCCAATGTTGACCTAAATGACTAATGATGATAAATACAATCCACCTGTGTGTAATCAAGTCTCCGTATAAATGCACCTGCACTGTGATAGTCTCAGAGGTCCGTTAAAAGCGCAGAGCGCATCATGAAGAACAAGGAACACACCAGGCATGTCCGAGATACTGTTGTGAAGAAGTTTAAAGCCGGATTTGGATACAAAAACATTTCCCAAGCTTTAAACATCCGAAGGAGCACTGTGCAAGCGATAATATTGAAATGGAAGGAGTATCAGACCACTGCAAATCTACAAAGACCTGGCCGTCCCTCTAAACTTTCAGCTCATACAAGGAGAAGACTGATCGGAGATGCAGCCAAGAGGCCCATGATCACTCTGGATGAACTGCAGAGATCTACAGCTGAGGTGGGAGACTCTGTCCATAGGACAACAATCAGTCGTATATTGCACAAATCTGGCCTTTATGGAAGAGTGGCAAGAAGAAAGCCATTTCTTAAAGATATCCATAAAAAGTGTTGTTTAAAGTTTGCCACAAGCCACCTGGGAGACACACCAAACATGTGGAAGAAGGTGCTCTGGTCAGATGAAACCAAAATTGAAGTTTTTGGCAACAATGCAAAACATTATGTTTGGCGTAAAAGCAACACAGCTCATCACCCTGAACACACCATGCCCACTGTCAAACATGGTGGTGGCAGCATCATGGTTTGGGCCTGCTTTTCTTCAGCAGGGACAGGGAAGATGGTTAAAATTGATGGGAAGATGGAGGGAGCCAAATACAGGACCATTCTTGTAGAAAACCTGATGGAGTCTGCAAAAGACCTGAGACTGGGACGGAGATTTGTCTTCCAACAAGACAATGATCCAAAACATAAAGCAAAATCTACAATGGAATGGTTCAAAAATAAACATATCCAGGTGTTAGAATGGCCAAGTCAAAGTCCAGACCTGAATCCAATCGAGAATCTGTGGAAAGAACTGAAAACTGCTGTTCACAAATGCTCTCCATCCAACCTCACTGAGCTGGAGCTGTTTTGCAAGGAGGATTGGGAAAAAATGTCAGTCTCTCGATGTGCAAAATTGATAGAGACATACCCCAAGCGACTTACAGCTGTAATCGCAGCAAAAGGTGGCGCTACAAAGTATTAACTTAAGGGGGCTGAATAATTTTGCACGCCCAATTTTTAAGTTTTTGATTTGTTAAAAAAGTTTGAAATATCCAATAAATGTCGTTCCACTTCATGATTGTGTCCCACTTGTTGTTGATTCTTCACAAAAAAATACAGTTTTATATCTTTATGTTTGAAGCCTGAAATGTGGCAAAAGGTCGCAAAGTTCAAGGGGGCCAAATACTTTCGCAAGGCACTGTATATATATATATATATATATATATATATATATATATATATATATATATATATATATATATATTGTATTACCTGTTTTTGCTTCTTCATTATGGGGTATTGTGTGCAGATAAATGAGGGGGAAAAACTATTTATTCCATTTTAGAATAAGGCTGTAAAATAACGAAATGTGAAAAAATGTCAAAGGGTCTGAATACTTTCCAAATGCCCTGTAGTTTGTAAAATGGGCTTTTTTCTGTCTATGTTTCCTCAGTGATTTGAACTACGCACCGCTATTGGTGGGCATGTGCGTGTGTGTGTTCGCTACCTGCGTTTGTGTGTGTCCAGCCCCAGGCCACGCTCCTCTCCACATCAGCATTCCCCTCAATCAATGCTCATTGACCAGAGTAGGTAGCTGCTTCATCATTTTCAATTAGTCTCAATCAGACACCTTGTCTATTTCTGTTATAGGGAGGCCAGAACCAGGTCTAGAAGGATCAAGGTCTCCTCGTACTAATAGCCTAATTCTCATTTCTATTAATTTGACAGTACTGAAAGGTCAGCTTCTCTCTCCTCTCCTTCGGAAGCCATCTTGGATCGATTGGAAACAGAAAGCACTAGAATGTGTTTGACCATGAATAAGCCTCTTCTTTATGAGAAAAAGACTATTAGGAAACAAGAAGGAGGAGTCAGCTGGGGGAAGGGAGGAGGAGTCAACTGGGGGAAGGGAGGAGGAGTCAGCTGGGGGGAAGGGAGGAGGAGTCAGCTGGGGAAAGGGAGGAGGAGTCAG